>NC_052166.1:7245292-7345292 GCF_902713615.1 Scyliorhinus canicula
CCAATACTGCGCACCCCTTCGCGTGCCCCATTTTGCGTGCATGCACACTTTGTTGGTCTCTCTGATCTCTCTCATGTTTTTCTCTCTCACCTTTTCAGGCTGTTACATTATTTCCGTGGCCGCCACCACCTGGAGGAGATCATGTACAATGAGAACATGCGCCGCTCGGTGCTGCTGATGCTGATCGACAAGTTCCGCAGCGTGCTGGTGGTGCGAAACCACGAAGACCCCATCATTTCGGTCTTTCAGTCTCCCTTTGTGTAACAAAGCCCAGGTGCCAGGACTCTTTCCAATTCAGAGCCAAAATCACCATGTGACCCGGGAGTGCGTTAACCAACACTGCACAAATAACATCCTGAACTGCTGTTGTGTGTTTCATTTATTTCCTTTGACCCTTTTGGCTGTATTTCTGGCACAGGGGCATTGTGGTTAGCACAACTGCTTCACAGCGCCAGGGACCCGGGTCGGTTCCCCACTGTCTGTGCGGAGTCTGCACGTTCTCCCCGTGTCTGCGTGGGTTTCCTCCGGGTGCTCCGGTTTCCTCCCACAGCCCAAACACGTGCAGGTTAGTTGGATTGACCGTGCTAAATTGTTTCTTTGTGTCCAACGGTTAGGGGAGGGGTTATGGGATAGGGCGGGAGATTGGGCCTGGATAGGGCGCTCGTTCGGGAGGCTCGGTGAAGAGAAGATGGGCTGAAAGGCCTCCTTCAGCACTGTAGGGATTCCGTGATCTCACTGCCCACCCGGCATTTACATATGGACACTGGTGAGGGTAAGAGCTCCACTGGGAGCACTGCAGCTAGAGCTGAACCCCCGTCTGGAAAGAGAAACGCAGTAACTACAGGCCAGTTAGTTTAACCTGGATGGTGGGATCGGTAACCATGGACAACCTTTATGCTCACTTAAGCAAGGGTGGGTTAATTAAGGACAGGGAGCAGAGATTTGGGTCAGGCAAATCATGTTCGGCTAAGTTGATTGAGTTTTGTTTTGATGAGGCGTTGGAGATGAGGGGAACACGGTTAAAGTGGCATTCGTGGATCGCCAACAGGCGTTCGATAATGTGTGGAACAGGTTTAGCCAGCAGAGTTATGATGAAAGTGGCAATGTGTTACGGATTGTGGTATGGGAAGCACACGGCCCGCTCTACAGGTGTGGCACAGCAGAAATGGAAACGTATTTTTTAAAGCAAAACAATGTTTATTCTATGAACTCAAGTTAACCTTTTTAAAACATCGTGAACATCTTAGCATTAATTCAAATACAACCCCCAAAGACTACAACACTAAGTAATGCTTACGCTGTCCTTTTAACATCCAGAAGACTTATACAAACATAACCTTTAACAGAAGCATATCAGGTTTACATTCATTACTGAGAACATTTATAATTCTGAATTCACCAAATGATCAAGAGATAGTCTTTTCATTGCAGACAGAACAACAGTGCACCTGATTTGTCTGGCTTCAGCTCCAACACTGAAAACGAAACCCAAAAGACACAGACACACCCAAACTTTTCTCAAAGTGAAACTAAAAAGCAGAGCCAGAGCTTGGCTCCACCCACACTCTGACATCACTGCAGCCAGAGCTTAGCTCCACCCACACTCTGACATCACTGCAGCCAGAGCTCAGCTCCACCCACACTCTGACATCACTGCAGCCAGAGCTTAGCTCCACCCACACTCTGACATCACTGCAGCCAGAGCTCAGCTCCACCCACACTCTGACATCACTGCAGCCAGAGCTCAGCTCCACCCACACTCTGACATCACTGCAGCCAGAGCTCAGCTCCACCCACACTCTGACATCACTGCAGCCAGAGCTTAGCTCCACCCATACTCTGACATCACTGCAGCCAGAGCTCAGCTCCACCCACACTCTGACATCACTGCAGCCAGAGCTCAGCTCCACCCACACTCTGACATCACTTCAGCCAGAGCTCAGCTCCACCCACACTCTGACATCACTGCAGCCAGAGCTCAGCTCCACCCACACTCTGACATTACTGCAGCCAGAGCTTAGCTCAACCCACACTCTGACATCACTGCAGCCAGAGCTCAGCTCCACCCACACTCTGACATCACTGCAGCCAGAGCTTAGCTCCACCCAGACTCTGACATCACTGCAGCCAGAGCTCAGCTCCACCCACACTCTGACATCACTGCAGTAATATAAGCAGCCAAACATTTCTTAAAGTGACATTCTCATGACAAATGCCAGCACAAAAGTGTCGTGGAGAGGAACGCTCAATCCTGGAGGCTGAGAGATTCAAGTAAGTGGAAAGCCCCCCCCCCCCTCCCCCCTGCACCTGAGCGTGCCTGGGAGGAGCTCCTAGAGGCACAGAGGCCATTCAGCTCATCGAGTCTGCACTGTCCCACTGAAAGAACCTCGATTGAATCTGCCTCCACCCTTCCTTCCCCCCTTCCCATCTCTCTTGGGAATCTCCTTCCAGACTTCCTCTGGGTGAAAATGTTTCCCCTCACATCCTTCTGCCCCATTGTTTTGAATCTGTGCCCTCTTGGATGTTCTCTTGAGGGGGTTAAAGCTCCTTATTATCTTTAAGATTGAGATGGGGAGAAAGCAAGAGAAAGGGGACGAGAAACATATCAGCGAAGATCGAATGGGCTTTGATGGACCGAATGGCCTAATTCTGCTCCTGTATCTTCCGGTCTTGTTATTTACTCTGTCCATACCCCTCAGGATCTTGAATATCTCTGTCAAACCTCAGCCTTATTGTCTGTTTGCCCCATCGGAAATCCCTCCCCACCTTTCCAACCTCCCAGCTATAGCTCTGAATCCCCGGAATCATTCTTGTGAATCACCTTTGTCACCCAGAAGGAAGCCCTCGAAATGTTGCTGCCTGCAGCAACCTGTTCTAATTCTCACCTCTGAGTGGCTCAACTCTTTAACATTGGCTGGCCCCTGCAGGATCTTGGCACCGACAGCCACTCGTCGACATCCGCGGACGGCCGGTCTAAATGGCCCGATCAAACCCGGGAGGACCGCGGCAAGGGAAACTCGTTAATGTTTTCCGAGACCGTGAGACTCTTCCTGCAGGGCGTTCCACGCTCGAGCGACTTGTGTTGGATCTGCTCAGCCAGGCTGTGCACGTGAAGGAGCAGCTGTTGTCTCATCTTTCGGCCTGAGCCAAGGTCTCGGATCGGACTCCCTTCATCATTTGTACGGGCCGTGAGCCGCTTCAGGGTGTCAAGTATCCCATCATGCCCCTTGAGTCCACTCGAAGGTCATTAATGTAGGTATATAAATACCAATCTGACCTGTCTCACTTCAAAAGTTGACTTGAGAGACAGGAAACGGAGGGAGCAAGAACCGAGGGCACTGAGAAAACGCAGCTGGGCTGGCTGGATCTATTCTGAGAGAAAGCAGTCTTAACGTTCAGAGTCAAAGAGCAAAGCAAAGTACAGCACAGGAACAGGCCCTTCGGCCCTCCAAGCCTGTGCTGCCCGTCTAAACTAAAATCTACACTTCCGGGGTCTGTATCCCTCTATTCCCATCCTATTCGTGTATTTGTCGAGATGCCCCTTAAATGCCACTATCGTCCCTGCTTCCACCACCTCCTCCGGCAGCGAGTTCCAGGCACCCACTACCCTCTGTGTAAAAAAAACTTGCCTCATACATCTCCTCTAAACCTTGTCCCTCGCACCTTAAACCTATGCCCCTTAGTAATTGACCCCTTTACCCAGGAAAAAGTCTCCGACTATCCACTCTTGTCTATGACCCTCATAATTTTGTAGACCTCTATCAGGTCGCCCCTCAACCTCCTTCGTTTCAGTGAGAACAAACCAAGTTTATTCAACCTCCCCTCATAGCTCATAGATCCTCCATACCAGGCAACATCCCGGTAAATCTCTTCTGCACCCTCTCTAAAGCCTCCACATCCTTCTGGTAGTGTGGCGACCAGAATTGAACACTACTCCATGTGTGGCCTAACTAAGGTTCTATACAGCTGCAACATGACTTGCCAATTTTTATACTCAATGCCCCGGCCAATGAAGGCAAGCATGCCCTATACCGGGGTGGGCAAACTACGGCCCGCCAAAGGTATTTCTGCGGCCCACCAAGTCATTAAAAAAAAAAAAAAAAAAATTTTTTTTTTAAGGTTAATGGGGGGGGGCGGGGGGCTGTTGGGTTACTTACTGGTATAGGGTGGATATGTTGACTTGAGTAGGGTGATCATTGCTTGGCACAACGTCGAGGGCAGAAGGGCCTGTTCTGTGCTGTTCTATATGAGGCGCCCAGAATCATAACCGGGTGAAGTAATTATTTTACTTAATATACTATGCGGCCCTTTGTGAATTGTGAATTTCTGAATGTGGCCCTTGCATGGAAAAGTTTGCCCACCCCTGCCCTATACCTTCTTGACTACCTTCTCCACCTGTGTTGCCCCTTTCAGTGACCTGTGGACCTGTACACCAAGATCTCTCTGACTGTCAATACTCTTGAGGGTTCTGCAATTTACTGTATATTCCCTACCTGTATTAGACCTTCCAAAATGCATCACCTCACATTTGTCAGGATTAAACTCCATCTGCCATCTCTGCGCCCAAGTCTCCAAATGATCTAAATCCTGCTGTATCCTCTGACAGTCCTCATCGCTATCCGCAATTCCACCAACCTTTGTGTCGTCCACAAACTTACTAATCAGACCAGTTACATTTTCCTCCAAATCATTTATATATACTGTGAACAGCAAAGGTCCCAGCACTGATCCCTGCGGAAGAATCCTTTGACTGTTCGTCAGAACTGAAGGGAGGGAAAACGAGTTTGAGCTAGAACATAGAACAGTACAGCACAGAACAGGCCCTTCGGCCCTCACTGTTGTGCCGAACAATGATCACCTTACTCAAACCCACGTATCCACCCTATACCCGTAACCCAACAACCCCCCCCCCCCCCCCCAACCCCAACCCCCCCCCCCCCCCCCCCACCCCCACCTGGGACCCTGGAGCTGTGAAGCATTTATGCTAACCACCATGCTACCGTGTTGCCCGTCGGAATCTGAAGCAAAAAGTGGCAACCCCAAGACTGAAAGGCAGATGGCCTGGTGGGAGGGGGAGCCAGGGGTGGGTTTGCATTGAGACGATACGTGTATGGGATTCTTTTTAAAAGGTGGGGGCGGGGGGCTTAAGATGGAGAAAGTTCAGAGTTCAAAGTTGTTGAACCCTGAGGGCTGTTATGTGCCCAATTGGAAGATGAGATGCTGCCCCCTCCAGCTTGCGTTGGGCTTCACTGAATCCTTGCAGCCAGCCAAAGACGGACATGTGGGTTCGAGAGCAAGGTGTTGTAGAAATGGCACGCAACAGGAAGGTTGGGGGTCACGTGAGGAGGCTGAAAATGGCGTTCCCGCAAAGCGGTCACCCAATCTGGGTTGGATCTCCCCAATGACGAGGAGACCATGTTGGGAGCAGCGAATGCAGGAGAGCAAACTGAAAGAAGCAGGAGAGCAAACTGAAAGAAGCACAAGTGAAATCATGCCTCGCCTGAAAGGGGAATTTGCTACCGAGGCTCGTGAGACGGGAGGGGGGTAAAGGGGCAGTAGTCGCAGTGGCTGGGAGTGCAAGGGAAGGTGCTGTGGGAAGGGGTAGAATCATAGAATAGAATCACAGTGCAGAAGGAGGCCATTTGGCCTATTGAGTCTTCACCAATTCTGAACATCCCACGATCCCACCCTATCCCTGTAACCCCACCTAACCTGTTGGACACCCAGGGGCAGTTTAGCATGGCCGATCCACCTAACCTGCACGTCTTGCGGGAGGAAACCAGAGCACCCGGAGGAAACCCACACAGATGGGGAGAACGTGCAGACTCCACACACTGTCCCAAGGCTGGAATTGAACCCAGGTCCCGGGTGCAGTGAGGCAGCAGTGTCAACCACTGAGGAGTGGTGGACCAGGGTGCCAAGGAGCGGTACTTGTGGAATGCTGACGGGGGGAAAGGGGGAGGGGGTGAGGGGAAGACGTGTTTGATTGTAGCATCGGACTGGGAGTGGCGGAGGACGATCCTTTGAATGCGCAAACCGAGATTGTCATTCAGACTGGAGGAAGCGGGCACGGTGAGGCTGGTAAGAAGGTTTGCTGGTGTTCTGGACGTATATCTGAGACTCTGAGACACCGCATGTAAACTCTGCACGAAAGCTTGGAAACCTTGTGAACCGGGAGGAAGATTGTGATAGGCTGCAAGAGGACATAGGTTGGTGAGATGGGCAGACAATCTAACGGAATGGAGCGTCGGGAGAAGAGATGCAATAAGGGTACAATTCTTTGCATTCTTGCTGCGATGTGGGCATCGCTGGCTGGGCCAGCATTGGTTGCCTATCCGTAATTTTCCCTTGAACAGAAACGCTTGAGTGGGCAGTTAAGAATCGACCACATTGCCATGGGGTCTGGTGTCGCGTACAGGCCAGACCTGGTCCCCGATTCGACCGCGGGTCCACAGAGCACTATCCTGGGTCTCTGAATTACTAATCCAGTGACAGCACCACATGCAACTGCCTCCCCCTAAAGGGGGTGCAGGAACAGAGGGACGTGGGGGTACAGGCACGCTAACCACTTGAAAGTGTTGGGGCAAGTTGAGAAAGTGATGTTTGAAAAGGAATCCTGGACTTTTAATGAGGGGCAGAGGACAAAAGCAAGAAAGTTAAGACGAGCCCTTATAAAACACTAGTTTGGCCTCAACTGGAGTTTGCGTTAAATTCTGGGCAGAGAGAGAGTGACGGAGATAGAGACAGAGAGAAGGAGAGACAGGGAGAGAGAGAGAGACAGACACAGTGCCGGAGAGACAAAGCGAGAGAGAGTGACAGATGGAGAGAGAGACACACGGAGAGAGTGCCGGGCGAGAGAGAGTGACAGAGATGGAGAGACAGAGGAAGAGAGACACAGAGAGAGAGTGCTGGGTGAGAGACAGAGGGAGAAGGTGAGAGACAGAGATGGAGAGACAGGAAGAGAGACAGAGGAAGAGAGCCACACGGAGAGAGTGCCGGGCGGGAGACAGAGGGAAAAGGTGAGAGACAGAGATGGAGAGACAGGAAGAGAGACAGAGGAAGAGAGCCACACGGAGAGAGTGCTGGGCGGGAGACAGAGGGAGAAGGTGAGAGACAGAGAGAGGTCACCGGGGGAGTAGGACTAGACGAGTTGCTGCTGCAGAGGGCCAAATGGCCTCCTCCAGGGCAGGAACCTTTGACGATGATATCACTGACGAGTTGGTGAGAAGTAGAGGCCTCAGAAGACCTTGTCGACAATTATTGATATTTTTTGATTGTTTGGTGCAAAGGATTAAGCGGCGGTGTATGATGCTAAATCCATTTGGCGAAATAGGTTTTACATAGGGTTCAGATGGAGTTTTCAGCTCCATATTAAATGGATTGGAGGTCACTCCCAGGCTTGGGATGGTGCAGGTCATATCAAGCACGGTAGCATGGTGGTTAGCATAAATGCTTCACAGCTCCAGGGTCCCAGGTTCGATTCCCGGCTGGGTCACTGTCTGTGCGGAGTCTGCACGTCCTCCCCGTGTGTGCGTGGGTTTCCTCCGGGTGCTCCGGTTTCCTCCCACAGTCCAAAGATGTGCGGGTTAGGTGGATTGGCCATGCTAAATTGGCCAATCCACCTAACCCGCACATCTTTGGACTGTGGAAGGAAACCGGAGCACCCGGAGGAAACCCACGCACACAGGGGGAGGACGTGCAGACTCCATACAGACAGTGACCCAGCTGGGAATCGAACCTGGGACCCTGGAGCTGTGAAGCATTTATGCTAACCACCATGCTACCCTGCTGCCCCATCTGCCAGACCTTTGCCCACTCACTCAATGTGTCAATGTTCCTCAGTAAGGTTTTACAGTGCTCAGTACACTTTGCTCAGCCACACACCTTCGTGTCATCTGCAAACTTGGATACCTTACACATAGTTCCCAACTCCAAATCGTCTATATAAATTGTAAATAATTGTGGTCCCAACACCGATCCCTGAGGCACACCACTTGTCACTGATTGCCAGCCAGAATAGCACTCATTTATTCCCACTCTTTGTTTCCTGTTAGACAACCAATCCTCTATCCATGCTAGTACTCTACCCTTAACACCATGCATCCTTATCTTATGCAGCAGCCTCTTGTGCGGTACCTTGTCAAAGGCCTTTTGGAAATCTAGGTACACCACATCCACTGGGTCCCCTTTGTCTACCTTGATCGAAATGTCTTCATAGAATTCCAAGAGATTCGTCAAGCATGACCTGCCCTTCATGAATCCATGCTGCGTCCGTTCAATGGGACAATTTCTATCGAGGTGCCCTCCTATCTCTTTCTTGATAATAGACTCAAGCATCTTCCCCACGACAGAGGTTAAGCTAACCGGTCTATAATTCCCCATCTTTTGTCTACTTCCCTTTTTAAACAGTGGCGTCATATTTGCTGTTTTCCAATCCTCTGGGACTGCCCCGGTGTACAGCGAATTTTGGAAAATTACCGCCAGTGCATCTGCTATTACTCCAGCCACCTCTTTCAGTATCCTGGGATGCATTCCATCAGGGCCAGGAGACTTATCTATCCTGAACTCCATTAGTTTGCCCAACACTTGCTCTTTCGTGATAATAATGGTTTCCAGGTCCTCACCTACCTTCTTCTCTCGGTCAATTGCTGGCATGTTATTAGTGTCCTCCACTGTGAAGACCGATACAAAATATTTGTTCAATGCCTCCTCCATTTCATCATATCCCATAACTAAATGACCACTCTCATCCTCTAACGGACCAATGTTTACTTTAGCCACTCTTTTTAGTTTTATATAATTATAAAAACTTTTGCTATCTGTCCTTATAGTCTGTGCCAGCTTTTTTTCGTGTTCTATCTTACTTTTCTTTATGGCTCTTTTCGTGGCTTTCTGCTGACCTTTAAAGTTTTCCCAATCTTCTAGTTTCCCGCTGATCTTGGCCACTTTGTAAGCCTTCTCTTTCAATTTGACAGCCTCATGTATCTCCTTAGACACCCATGGTAGATTACCTCTTTTCTTATAATTCTTCCTTCTCATTGGAATATACTTTTGAGCACTATGAAAGATTTCTTTGAAAGTACTCCACTGCTCCTCAACTGTCCTACCATAAAATATTTGTTTCCAGTCTACTTTAGCGAGGTCCTTCCTCATTCTATCGTAGTCCCCTTTGTTCAAGCATAGGACCCTGGTATTGGATTCTATCATCACATTCTCCATCTGTATTCTAAATTCAACCATGCTGTGATCACTCCTCCCAAGAGGATCCCTAACGATGAGGTCATTAATTATTCCTGCCTCATTACACAGGACCAGATCTAGGATCGCTTGCTCTCTCGTCGGTTCCATTACATATTGTTCCAGAAAACTATCCCGGATACATTCAACAAACTCCTCTTCAAGGCTACCCTGACCGAGTTGATTTGACCAATCTATATGCAGATTAAAATCTCCCCATGATAACTGCTGTACCCTTTTCACAGGCATTGAAACTGCCCGTCCCAGTGTGATACTATTATTTGGTGGCCTATTAGACTACGCCTATCAGTGTCTTATTTTTCTTAGAATTTCTAATTTCTACCCAAATGGATTCTACCTCATTCTCCATAGAACCTATATCATCCCTCAATGCCACCCTGATGTCGTCCTTGATTATTAGTGCTACTCCACCTCCCTTACATACCTGTCTATCCCTCCGAAACATCTGGTACCCCTGGATATTTAACTCCCAGTCGTGACCATCCTGCAACCATGTCTCCGTAATGGCTATCAAGTCATATTCATTCGCGATGATTTGTGCCGTTAATTCATCAACTTTGTTACGAATGCTACGAGCAATCAGGTAAAGTGCCTTAATGCTGACTTTCTTATCATTATTAGAGAAATTGGACATCATGAGATGTCCTAAGTTATCCTTCCTTTTTGCTTCATTCCTAGTCTGCCTTGAACTTAAACCCACCTGCACACATGCTAACCTGCTGCTTATCCTTCCAGTTAACTCCCTACTCCCTGTCGCTTTCCCTTTCCCTTCCACCTGACTCAGAAGTTTAAAGTCCTACTGACCACCCTATTTATCCTTTTCGCTAGAACACTGGTTCCAGATCGGTTCAGGTGGAGACCGTCCCAACGGTACAGATCCCCCTGGTTCCAAAACTGGTGCCAATGCCCCATGAAATGGAATTCCTCTTTCCCACACCAATCCCTTAGCCACGTGTTTACTTCCCTAACTTTCTTATCCCTATGCCAATTAGCACGTAATTCGGAGATTATGACCCTCGAGGACCTGTTCTTCAATTTTCTTCCTAGTGCTTGATAGTCCCCAAACAGGTCCTCCACCCTAGCTTTACCTATGTTGTTAGTCCCAACGTGGACCACAACAACTGGATCCTCCCCCTCCCGCTCCAGTATCCTTTCAAGCCGGTCGGAGATGTCCCACACCCTGGCACCGGGCAGGCAACACACCATGCGAGACTCCCTATCCGGCTTGCATAGGATACTATCTGTCCCCCTAATTATAGAATCCCCAATAACAACTACTTGTCTTTTTGCTCCCCCCTCTTGAATGGCCTTTTGCACCATGGTGCCATGGTCAGCTGGCTCATCCTCTCCACAGCCCTTTTCCTCCTCCGCACAGGGAGCAAGAATCTCATACCTGTTGGACAAGGTCAAGGGCTGAGGCTCCTGCACTCCTGAACTCCAAATCCCCCTACCTGCCTCACTTACTGTGATGGTAGATTAGCATAGCTGTCTGCCATTGGTGCAGAACACCGGCTTACCATTGGCCCTGGTTGGTCATGTGCCTCTCGACCGGTTGGTTGAGACCAGTCATGTGACGGCTCTCCGATTGGTTGAGAGGCTGAGTTAACCCCGCATCCAGGGCGGGGTATAAATACCCAGTACTCCCGGCGGTCGTCCTTCTACTGTAATCGACCGCAAGGCTAACATCTGGTATATTAAAGCCACACTTTTGTTCAGCAACTCGTCTCGCGTTCAATTGATGGTTCATCGCTTACAATCACACCCTGTTTTTCCTGAACACTTACTGAATTTGAATTACTTAATCTACCGGGTGTGACTGCCTCCTGAAGCAAAACGTCCAGGTAACTCTCTCTTCCCTCCCGGATGTGCCGCAGAGTTTGAAGCTCAGACTCCAGATCATCAATTCTGATCTGGAGTTCTTCCAGCAACCAACACTTGCTGCAGATGTGGTCACTGCCGTTCACAATGGGATCAGCCAGCTCCCACATCATACAGCTACAACACATCACCTGTCCAGCCATCTCTACTTATTTAATTAACGTTTACAAATTTATGTTAAATAATTTCTGGTACTTCTCTGCTAAATAAAAGCTTAATTCAACTACTATAATACTCAATAATAAACTTATACCAAATAAGAGTAAAAAAAATCAACTTTACCTTATCAAATTGGTTAGAGGAGGAGGACGGATGGGAGACACTACACGTGTAGTGTCTCGGGTTTAGCTGCCGCCCAAATATATAGGATCACTTACCTACCCAGCAGCCTTCCTGGTCCACGTCACCTCTGCTCCTGCTCCTCCCTGTGAAGAAAAGGCTGCTGGCATCGACAGGTAAGTAATTTAAACAAAACGCTTACCTTCCCGGCAACCCTTCTGGTCCACGTCACCTCCGCTCCCACTCCCGCTCCTCCCTACTCTCACACACACAGTCTCCATCATTATCAACCTCCCCATGCTGGGCACTGACACACACACGCACACACACAATATGGTTCTAATATGTTTTAAGGTTCACAGTGGTTAGCGCTGTGGCTTCACAGCGCCAGGGTCCCAGGTTCGATTCCCCGCTGGGTCACTGTCTGTGCGGAGTCTGCACGTTCTCCCCGTGTCTGCGTGGGTTTCCTCCGGGTGCTCCGGTTTCCTCCCACAATCCAAAGACATGCACGTTAGGTGGATTGGCCGTGATAAATTGCCCTTAGTGTCCAAAAAGGTTAGGAGGGGTTATTGGGTTACGGGGATAGGGTGGAAGTGAGAGCTTAAGTGCGTCGGTGCAGACTCGATGGGCCGAATGACCTCCTTCTGCACTGTACATTTAATTTTCTATATATACAAAGAACAAAGAAAATTACAGCACAGGAACAGGCCCTTCGGCCCTCCCAGCCTGCGCCGATCCAGATCCTTTATCTAAACCTGTTGCCTATTTTCCAAGGTCTACTTCCCTCTGTTCCCCGCCCGTTCATATATCTGTCCAGATGCATCTTAAATGATGCTATCGTACCCGTCTCTACCACCTCCGCTGGCAAAGTATTCCAGGCACCCACCACCCTCTGCGTAAAAAACTTTCCATGCACATCTCCCTTAAACTTTTCCCCTCTCACCTTGAAATCGTGACCCCTTGTAATTGACACCCCCACTCTTGGAAAAAGCTTGTTGCTATTCACCCTGTCCATCTCCCATAATTTTGTAGACCTCAATCAGGTCCCCCCTCAACCTCCGTCTTTTCAACGAAAACAATCCTAATGTACTCAACCTTTCTTCATAGCTAGCACCCTCCATACCAGGCAACATCCTGGTGAACCTCCTCTGCACCCTCTCTAAAGCATCCACATCCTTCTGGTAATGTGGCGACCTGAACTGCACGCAGTATTCCAAATGTGGCTTAACCAAAGTCCGATACAACTGTAACATGACCTGCCGACTCTTGCACTCAATACCCCGTCCGATGAAGGCAAGCATGCTGTATGCCTTCTTGACCACTCTATCGACCTGAGTTGCCACCTTCAGGGTACAATGGACCTGAACTCCCAGATCTCTCTGCACATCAATTTTCCCCAAGACCCTTCCATTGACCATGTAGTCCGCTCTTGAATTTGATCTTCCAAAATGCATCACCTCGCATTTGCCTGGATTAAACTCCATCTGCCATTTCTCTGCCCAACTCTCCAATCTATCTATATTTTGTTGTACTCTCTGACAGTCCCCTTCACTATCTGCAACTTTACCGATCTTACTATCATCTGCAAACTTGCTAATCAGACCACCTATACCTTCCTTCAGGTCATTTATGTATATCACAAACAACAGTGGTCCGAGCACGGATCCCTGTGGAACACCACTAGTCACCCTTCTCCATTTTGAGACACTCCCTTCCACCACTACTCTCTGTCTCCTGTTGCCCAGCCAGTTCTTTATCCATCTAGCTAGTACACCCTGAATCCCATACGACTTCACTTTTTCCATCAACCTGCCATGGGAAACTTTATCAAATGCTTTATTGAAGTCCATGTATATGACATCTACAGCCCTTCCCTCATCAATTAACTTTGTCACTTCCTCAAAGAATTCTATTAGGTTTGTAAGACATGACCTTCCCTGCACAAAACCATGCTGCCTATCACTGATAAATCTATTTTCTTCCAAATATGAATAGATCCTATCCCTCAGTATCTTCTCCAACAGTTTTCATATGGAATGATCTGTCTGGACTGTACAGAGAACAATATTTTTCACTGCACCTGGGTACACGTGACAAATCTAAATCTAAATCTCCCTCTGTGGGTACTGCCTCACACTCACACACACACACAGTCACCACGTGCAGCAATCTCCCTCTGTGGGTACTGCCTCACACTCACACACACACTCACACACACAGGTTCCACCTTCAGCAATGTCCCTCTGTTGGTGTTTCTCTCTCTCTCTCACACACATACACTTACACACGCTGACACTCACATACACAGGTTCCGCCTTTGGCAATCTCTCTCACACACACACACACACACACACACACAGTCACCACGTGCAGCAATCTCCCTCTGTGGGTACTGCCTCACACTCACACACACACACACACACACACACACACACACAGTCACCACGTGCAGCAATCTCCCTCTGCTGGCCACTGACACAGGCACATACTCTCCCTCTCTCTCCCCCCTCTCTCTCTCACGCACACACACACTCAGACTCACACACACACACACACTCAGACTCACACACACACACACACACTCAGACTCACACACACACACACACACAGTCACCACGTGCAGCAATCTCCCTCTGTGGGTACTGCCTCACACTCACACACACACACACAGTCACCACGTGCAGCAATCTCCCTCTGTGGGTACTGCCTCACACTCACACACACACACACACACACACACACACACACACACAGTCACCACGTGCAGCAATCTCCCTCTGCTGGCCACTGACACAGACACATACTCTCCCTCTCTCTCCCCCCTCTCTCTCTCACGCACACACACGCACTCAGACTCACACACACACACACACTCAGACTCACACACACACACTCACACACAGTCACCACATGCAGCAATCTCCCTCCGTTGGCCACAGTCTCACACATACGCAAACTCATACACACACAGATTCCACCTTTATCAATATCTCTATGCTGGGCACTGCCACACAAACACACACAGACACTCACTCACTCACTCACTCACTCTCACACTCACACACACACACTCTTCCACACACACACACACACACATACAGACCTTCTCCACCTTCCGTAATATCCCTCTGCTGGTTCATTTTGCTCCTTTTAATTTCTGTTATTGTTTTGACTATTTCAATACATGGACGATTAATGTGCCTGCGCCTTTTAGATGGCTTTCATCTTTAATTCAAGTGGCTGATAAACTGAGGATTGACCTATGACCTCAGGCAAGGCAGGTTGCATCGGGCTGTTTACGTTTCAAATCAGTAGCTTCTAGGGAGATCAGTGCTGACACACCTTGATGGACTTGGCTGTCGGCAAATAGACTCTTTCGAATTGCTGGCCCCTGCCAATTGGTCGCCGTTTGCTCTGGAAAGTTCCTTCCTCTGTGTGACTACATTTTTCTCTTGTACTTCCGTTGTGGTCAGAAGATGGAGGGTCACAGCCCTGATCTCTATCTCATCGAATAGATTCTGTCTGAAGATCCAAAATAAAGACCTTTCTCCATCCACAGCCAGACTGAACTGCAAGGAAATCCTGTCCAGCCACCCACTGAAGGCAGGATCAGTTGTTTAAAACACTTTGAAAACTTTATGAGGGGAACTTTGTTCTTATCCCGGTAAGGTCATTCTGGTGGAGTTGGAAACAAATAAGAATTGAACGGTCCTGAGGCTGTTCGTTTGAGGCCCATAAGTTAAAGTGCCTTTCCAGAGGAAAAACCTATTGTCTGGGAGTACTGGCTGAATGATACCGCCAGAAGATCATCTCCAGCGCTGCAGCGGTGGCTTTGATCCCTATACATCCTGGGAGGACAGCCTGTTACAGTGACTTCAACATCGGAAGCAAGGTCTCTCATCGTTCATTTCATTTTAATTTTTAGTATTTTACCCCTTCCCCTCCCTCCATGTATGTCCGCCATACACTGTATGAAAATAAACAACTTACCAAATCTGGTGGCTATACCTTTTTGAGCAGTTAAGAGGCCAAAGGTTTTGCAAATTTTGTACGAATTATCGCGAGATGTTACGATCTGAATCCCGCCCATTGTGGGTGGGGATCGGTATTTGGTAAAGCTGCATATTAGAGGGAGACGGCTAGTCACACTCTATAATGGAGATTTCCTGTTCTCCCCAGCCCCTTTAGTATTGAATTGAAGCAACTCGGAGTGAATCTGGCTACACCAGGGCAACAAACCCTCCCCATCCACCCCCCGTTCCCCCAATGTCACCCAGTCGAGGTTGCAGACTCGATACTGACCAGAGCTGTTTGATCAGCCCTGTAACCCTGACACAGTTTGTCAGCACCATACAGGGGCACATCCAACAGCTGGGTACACGGAAGGGTATAGACCAGGGGTGGGCAAACTACGGCCCGCGGGCCGCATGCGGCCCGTCAAAGGTCTTTATGCGGCCCACCAAGTCATTAAAAAAAAAAAAAAAAAATTTTTATTTTTTTTTTTATTTTTTTTTTAATTTTAATTTTAATTTTTTTTAAGGTTAATGGGGGGGGGGCTGTTGGGTTACTTACTGGTATAGGGTGGATACGTTGACTTGAGTAGGGTGATCATTGCTCAGCACAATGTCGAGGGCCGAAGGGCCTGTTCTGTGCTGTACTGTTCTATGTTCTATATGAGGCGCCCAGAATCATAACCGGGTGAAGTAATTATTTTACTTAATATACTATGCGGCCCTTTAAAATTGTGAATTTCTGAATGTGGCCCTTGCACGGAAAAGTTTGCCCACCCCTGGTATAGACTCTGCACTCTGAGACTGGTAAATCGACTTTGTAAAAATGGGTTTTAAAATTGCATCAATTAATGTGCAAAGCATCAAAGACACTTCTCGATGTGTAGCTACCCTTAGTTACCGAGGCAATGTTAAAGCTGTTCCTGCAGGAGTGTGGGATTCCGCACCTCACCAACTACTGGTCGAGCTGGTGGTCCCATGGGCCATGTGTCTGGTCAGGAGGAAACAATTGTAGTTCCTCCGGCCTGGGTATTCTGCTGCGGGGAGGCAACTTCACCATCACGCAAGTTAAGGAGGTGGTGGGCGGACGCCTCCTCGTAGCAGACATCAAATACAAAAGCGCTCCTCTCAAACTCATTAATGTGTATTGTTATGGGCCAGGGTTTAGAGAACCCCAAAGTGTATCATGGAGTTCACCTGACCCACAACTTTTACTAGATTGTGGTATGGGGAGCACACGGCCCACTCTACAGGTTGTGGTACAGCAGAAATGGAAAAGTATTTTTTAAAAGCAAAACAATGTTTCTTCTATGAACTCAAGTTAACCTTTTTAAAACATACAGTGAACATCTTAGCAACCATTAATTCAAATACAACCCCCAAAGAATACAACACTGAGTAATCCTTTAAGCTTTCCTTTTGACATCCATAAGACTTAAAACATCTTTTACCAGAAGCACATCAGGTTAAAGGCACTACTGTTATTAGTTTTAAGTCACCAGGATCGATTTACAGTCTTTAGATTACAGAGAGAGACTCTAATACATCTTCTGGCTGTGACTGCAGCCACCCAGCTCTGAAAACGAAACTGAAACACGCCCTGCAGCAAACAGCCTAAAACGAAAGTAAAAAGCTGACAGACAGCCCAGCTCCACCCACTCTCTGGCATCACTGCAGTAATAAACACTCATTTCTTAAAGGTACTCTCACTACAGATATTTATATAGGCACCCATTTACAAACATCCATTTCTTAAAGGTACTCTCACTACAGATATTTATATAGGCACCCATTTACAAACATCCATTTCTTAAAGGTACTCTCACATGACAGTATTCCCAGGCCATAATGAGTGAGTGGCTGGCAGTCCTTCAGCACCTCCCACTGCTGTCGGCCACTTCCATGCTGGGCCATTCCGGGCGGTGACTTAAACGTCATCATTGATGCGGCTGGACGATCCGGCAGAGCCGACAGCAAGCTGGACGCTACACCCAGAGTCCTGATGGAAACGGTAAACGACGCCAAGTTGCACGATGTCTTCAGCAACCCTGCAGGTGGAGCTCAGCGTAGATACACATGGTCTCTCTGCCAGGCGGGTCTGTCCACTCCAGGATAGACTTCCTCTTTGTGTCCCGTGCGTTCACGGTCAGGCCCACCGACGTCGGGCTGGTGTTCTTCTCTGACCACTGCCCCCTACTGGCTGACTGTCACCTACAGGAAATCCAGGGGACAGGCAGGGGGGACATGGAAGCTGAATGTCAAACAGCTGACCCCCAAGGAAATTCGAGGAACTCAAAAGTGATTACAAAGTTTGGGGAGCAGTGAAACCCATCTTTGAGTCTCCATCTCTCTGGTGGGAAGCAACAAGGGGAACATCAAGAGGTTTTCCATCCTCAAAGGTTCTCAGAAGGCAAGGGAGAGGCCGGGGGACATGTCCAGACTCCAGAAAAGTATGCAGAATCTGCTCTGACTGCAGTCGATGGAGCTGGATGTCAAGGAGAATCTCCAAGCAGTGAAGAGCCAGCAAGACTCGCTCTATACCTCGGAGTCTTCCAAGGTTATCTCCTGGCCAGAGTCCGCTCCGTGGAGCAGGATGAAATGTGCTTGCGCTTCTTCTTCCAAAAGTTACTCTGTGATCAGCAACCTGAAAGAAGAAGATGGCTCTGTGGGACTGGATGGGCCCAGACCTGCTGGAAGTGTACGAGAGTATGCTTCTGGACGGCAGCATGTCAGAAGCCATGAGGAAAGGCATCATCACTCTCACCTATAAGCAGAAGAGGGAAAGGGAAGAAATTCGAAATTGCCGATCTCACTGTTGAATGTGGATTACAAAATTCTAGGCAAGGTCATCGGCAATCGGGTCAAGTCTGCTCTGGAGTCGGTGATCCACCCCGACCAGACCTGTGCTGTACCCGGCAAGAAGATCTCTGACAGCCTTGCGCTGCTCAGGGATACGATAGCCTACGTGCAGGACAGGAGGGTGGACACCTGCCTCATCAGCCTTGACCAGGAGAAGGCCTTTGACAGAATATCGCACACCTACATGATGGATGGACTCTCCAAAATGGAGTTGGGGGAGGAAATCTGTTATTGGATCTGACTCCTCGACACAAACATCTGTAGCGCAGTCTCAATCAATGGGTGGGAATCAGAAAGTTTTCAAATCTAATCTGGAGTCAGGCAGGGCTGCCCCCCTCTCCTCGGCCCTGTTTGTGTGCTGCACGGAACCCTTTGCCGAGTCTCTCAGGAAGGATCCGGGTATAAGAGGGGTGACGGTCCCAGGCAGCGGAGGCGTGCAAGTCAAGGCCTCCCTGTACAAGGATGACATCGCTGTCTTCTGCTCAGATCCCGTGTCGGTACGCAGGCTCTTGAACGCCTGCGAGAAGCTCGAACTGGCCTCGGGAGCCAAGGTAAACCGGAGTAAGAGCGAGGCCATGTTCTTTGGTAACTGGGCCGTCCGGTCCTTTGGCCCCTTCACCGCCAGGTCAGATTACAGAACCGAGAGATCTAGGAATGCAAGTTCATAGCCCCTTGAAGGTGGAGCGGCAGGTGGACAGGGTGGTGAAGAAGGTATTCAGCAATGCTGGGTTTTATTGGTCAGAGTATTGAATACAGGAGTTGGGACATCTTGTCGAAGTTGTACAAAGCATTGGTAAGACCACACATGGAATACTGTGTTCAGTTCCGGTCACCCTATTATAGGAAGGATATTGTTAAATTAGAAAGAATGCAGAAGAGATTTATGAGGATGCAGCAGGATTTGATGGTCTGAGTTATAAGGAGAGGCTGGATAGGCTGGGACTTTTTACCCTGGAGCGTAGGAGGCTGAGGGGTGATCTTGTAGTGGTCTATAAAATAATGAGGAGCATAGATAAGGTAGAGAGTAGACATCTTTTCTCAAAGGTAGAGGAACCTAGAACTAGAGGGTTTAAGGTGAGAGGGGAGAGATACAAAAGAGACCAGAGGGGAAATCTCTTCACACAGAGGGTGGTGAGCATCTGGATCGAGCGGTCAGAGGTGGGTACGATTTTGTCCTTTAAAAAGCAGTCAGACAGTTACATGGGCAGGGTGGGTATAGAGGGATATGGGCCAAATGTGGGCAAGTGGGACTAGCTTAGTGATAGAAACTGGGCGGCATGGACAAGCTGGGCCGAAGGGCCTGTTTCCGTGCTGGAAACATCTGTGACTCTATGTGGTTCGGAGCGGCTGGGGCATGCACCAAAAACTGGGAGCAGCGCATCGCCAAGATAAGACAGAAACTGGGCACTTGGGAGCAACGCTCGCTCTCCATTGCGGGCGAAACCCTGGCCACCAGGTGTGAGGTACTCTCGGAGTTGCTGTACCTGCCGCAGGTCTGGCCCATTCCCCGACCCTGCACCGCAGCAGACACCCGAGCCACCTTCACGTTCATCTGGAGATCCAAGACGGACCGTGTCCGAAGGGACAGCATGTACAAATCTCTGGATAAGGGAGTGAGAAACATACCCAACGCCGCCTTCACCCTGATGGCCACCTTTGTGTGTGGCTGCGTCAAGCTGTGCGTGGAATCCCGATACGCAAACAGATACTGTGTACTGAGGTTCTACCTGTCCCCAGTGTAACGAAGGATGGGTCTGGCCTCATTGACGCTGAACGCTCCAAGTAGTTGGACTGTGCCGCACCGCCTGTCCCTCGTGGAAAAATATGTTGAGGAAAACACCTTTGACTGTAAGGCAATCAAGCAGTGGTCACGTAATGTCCTGAGGCCCTTAGGGAAGAGGAGACTGTGGAGGACGTTGGATTGTTCCCTGAGCAGACTGTCAGAGTCATCTAGCAGAATGCCTCGTCACCAGAACAAGCACCAAGACCGAGCTTGGCTGGTGGTGAGAAGGGCCCTCCCCGTCAGATCCTTCATGTACACCCGAAGGCTCAGCACTGTTGCACGCTGCCCTCGGAGTGGCTGTGGGGGAGATGAGACAGTCGCCCACCTCCTTGTGGAATGTGCCTTTGCAAAGAAGGTCTGGAGAAAGATGCAGTGGTATCTGTCAAGGTTCATCCCGAGCAGCTCTGTGACACAGGACTCTGTGCTCTACGGACTGTTCCCAGGGACACACACCGAGACAAACATCAACTGCTGCTGGAAGGTCATCAACTCGGTGAAAGACGCTCTTTGGTCTGCCCAAAACTTGCTGATCTTCCAGTGCAAAGAATTGTCCTCGACCGAGTGTTGCAGACTGGCACATTCCAAGGTCCAGGACTACGTGCTGAGGGACGCACTCAAGCTTGGGGCAGCTGCCGCCAAGGCGCAATGGGGAAAGGTCACTGTGTAACGTCTTACCAGCAAATGTACACCGAGGGGCTGGTAATCATGTAAACCCCCCCCCCCCGGTCTGGGCGATTAACACCATGTATAAAACTATATTGAAACACCGCGGGATGAAACACGACCGATTTAAATATTTGGGAAAGAATTGTAATGTAATCATTGAAATGTGTGTGATGTGCTCATTATTGAATTGAAGAAAGCCAAGTAAATCTGGACCTCTGGAGAAAATGTAAATATAACTTTACTGTTATGACAATTTGAAATGTTTCTGTAATGTTTATTTGTAGAGATTTTATGAATAAGGTATATTTTTTGAAAAAATAAACTTGGCGTCAATCTGCATCGCTGGAGAAAATATATATGTTATTGTGCTTTACTGTTACGGCCATCGGAAATGTTTTTTCTTTGGAGATTTTACGAATAAAGTATATTTTTGAAAAACAAATGCCCCCCCCCCCGCCATTGGAGATCAGAGGGAATGCCACTTGGGGTAGGGGCAGGGGGTGGGTGGGTCTGTTAGGGGATAAGAGGCTGTCAGATGGTTGCTGCCTGGGCAAGGTGGCACCCTGGCATTGCTGGGGTCACCCAGGCTGGCATGTTCCCATGTTGGGGATCGGGTGCAAGGACCTCTTTACCGGTCTTAATCTGCTCCTACGCTGAGGAGCTATGGTAAAGTGTGGCCTTGGTGTGGCGAGTGCTAATTGTGCTCGACACGGGACTCCATTGCAATTTGGTTAGATCGCGCCTTTTGTGTTTAGGTGTGTGTGAGACTATGATAGCAAGAGGATTTGAGTCTAGGAATAGGGCTGTTTAGGGCAGTGCGGTGGTGCTGAGGACCCCGTGTTCGATCCCGGCCCTGGATCACTGTCCATGTGCAGTTTGTGCATTCTCCCTGTGTTTGCGTGGGTCTCTAAAGACCTTAAAGATGTGTAGGCTAGGTGGACTGGCCACGCTAAATTGCCCCTTAATTGGACAAAAAAGGAATGTTTTACTGCAAGATTCGATTCCAGACTCTCTGTGTGGAGCCTGCACGTTCTCCCTGTGTCTGCGTGGGTTTCCTCCGGGCGCTCCGGTTTCCTCCCACAAGTCCCGAAAGATGTGCTGTTAGGTGAATTGGGCATTCTGAATTCTCCCTCTGTGTAGCCGAACAGGCGCCGGAATGTGGCGACGAGGGGCTTTTCACAGTAACTTCATTGCAGTGTTAATGTAAGCCTATGTGTGGTAAGAATAATGATTATTATTATTACAATTGTAAAGGGCATTGGTGAGGCCACACCCAGAGTATTGAGTGCAGTTTGGTGTCCTTATCTGAGGAAGAATGTTGTTGCTATGGAGGGAGGGCAGCGAAGGTTTGTCAGTCTGATTCCTGGGATGGCGGGGCTGTCATACTGCGGAGGGAGGGGGGGGGGGGACTAAATCGGTGAGGATTATACTCATTGAAGTTTGAAGAGTGAGAGGGGAATCTCATAGAAACTTATAAAACTCTAACAGGATTAGACAGAGTAGATTCAGAAAGAATGTTCCTGATGGTGGGGGAGTCCAGAACTAGGGGTCATAGTTTAAGGATAAGGGATAAACCTTTTAGGACTGAGAACATAAGAACTAGGAGCAGGAGTAGGCCATCTGGCCCCTCGAGCCTGCTCCGCCATTCAATTAGATCATGGCTGATCTTTTGTGGACTCAGCTCCACTTTCCGGCCCGAACACCATAACCCTTAATCCCTTTATTCTTCAAAAAACTATCTATCTTTACCTTAAAAACATGTAATGAAGGAGCCTCAACTGCTTCACTGGGCAAGGAATTCCATAGATTCACAACCCTTTGGGTGAAGAAGTTCCTCCTAAACTCAGTCCTAAATCTACTTCCCCTTATTTTGAGGCTATGCCCCCTAGTTCTGCTGTCACCCGCCAGTGGAAACAACCTGCCCGCATCTATCCTATCTATTCCCTTCATAATTTTAAATGTTTCTATAAGATCCCCCCTCATCCTTCTAAATTCCAACGAGTACAGTCCCAGTCTACTCAACCTCTCCTCATAATCCAACCCCTTCAGCTCTGGGATTAACCTAGTGAATCTCCTCTGCACACCCTCCAGCGCCAGTACGTCCTTTCTCAAGTAAGGAGACCAAAACTGAACACAATACTCCAGGTGTGGCCGCAGGTGAGGAGAAATTTCTTCACCCAGAGAGTGGGGAATCTGTAGAATTCGCTACCACAAAAAGTAGTTGAGGCCAAAACATTGTGTAATTTCAAAAAGGAATTAGATTCAGCTCTTGGGGTTAAAGGGATCAAAGGATATGGGGAGATGGCAGGATCAGGGTATTGAACTTGATGATCAGCCATGATCACAATGAATGGTGGAACGGGCTCGAAGGGCTGATTCTTTTTTCTATGTATATTCCTATAACCTTGTGTTTGTGTGTGAGGCTGTTTGTGTTTATGTGTCACTGTGTGAAAGTGTGTGCATGTGACTGTGAGTTTGTGTCTGTGTATTGTGTTTATGTACATTTGTGATAGTGTATTTATGTGTGTGTTTGTGTTTATGTGTGTTTGTGTGGAGACAGTGCGTGGAAATGTGCGTATGACTGCGTTTGTATTTATATGCATGTGACTATGTGTATATGTGTCTGAGTTTGTATGTGTGCGCGACTGACTGTGTTTGTGCACACGTTTGTGTGTTTATGAGTGTGTGTCTGTTTGTTTTTATGTGACTGTGTCTATGTGTGAGACTGTGTATTTGAGACTGTGTTTGTGTGTGTGACTGTGTTCATGTTTGTGGGTTTTTGTTTACGTGTTTGTATTTATGTGCCTGTGATTATGTGTCTGAGTTTGTGTTTATGTGTGTGATTGTATTGTGTTTATGTGTGTATGTGACTGTGCATATATTGACTGTGTTTGTTTGTGTGTGACTGTGTCTGCTTTTGTGTGTCACTATGTTTGTGAGTGAGACTGTTTATTTGTGTATGTGAGACTGTATTTGTGTATTTGAGACTGTATTCATGTTTGTGTGCTTGTGTTTATGTGTGTGAGGCTGTTTGTGTGTGAGAGACTGTGATTGTGTTATGTATGTGAGACTGTTTGTGTTTATGTGTGTGAGACTGTGTTTGAGTTTATGTGTGTGAGTAAGTGTGTCTTGTGTGAGACTGTTTGTTTGTATATGTGTGTGAGACTGTTTGTTGGTGTGTGACTTTCTGTGTTTATGTGTGTGTGACTATGTTTGTGTTTCTGTGTGTGTGATTGTGTTTGTGCTTGAGTTTTAGACTGCATTTGCGTGTGACTATGTTTATGTGTGTGACTGTGTTTGTATGTGACTGTGTTTGTGTTTATGTATGTTTGTGACTGTGTGTGTTTGAGTTTATGTGTGTCTGTTGTGTTTATGTGTGATTGTATTTGTGTTTGAGTATGAAACTGTGACTGTGTGTGTGAGGCTTTGTGTTTGTTTATGTAAGCGTGTGACTGTGTGTGTTTATATGTGTGAGACTGTGTCTGTGTGTGTTTGAGAGACTATGGGCTGGATTCTCTGGTTGCTGACGGCAAAATAGTGTTTGCCTATCGGCCGGAGAATCAAATTTCCCGACCAAATCAGGGGCAGCGCCGATTTCGCGATGCTCCTCCCCTCCAAAGCGCCGTACTCAGACAGTACGCCGTGCGCCACGGCAATTCTCCGGGCTGTATCGGCGGTGAGAGCCGAGTGCTCTACGCTGCCGGCATGCTAGCCCCCAGCCAAACAGAGGATCGGTGGCCATTTTACGCCATGTTTTCTGGTGTAAATCGGCACTGTTCCCACACCGGCATGGAGACATAGCCCCAGAATCGGAGAATCCAGCCCTATGTTTTTGTGTTTTAGTCTGTGTGTTTATTTTTATTCATTTTTTCCCCATTTAAAATTTTTTTAGAGTAGCCAATTAATGTTTTCCACTTAAGGGGCAATTTAGCGTGGCCAATCCACCTACCCTGCACATCTGTGGGTTGTGGGGGTGAAACCCACGCAGACACGGGAGAATGGGCAAACTCCACCGGGCAGTGACCCAGAGCCAGGATCGAACCTGGGACCTCGGCACCATGAGGCAGCAATGCTAACCACTGCACCACCCTGCTGCCCCGAACTGTGTTTGTGTTTATGCATGTGCGTGATACCGTGTTTGTGTGTGAGATGGTGTGTTTATGTCTGTGTGTGACTGTGTTTGTGTGACTGTGTTTATGTGTGTGAATTTGTGTATTTATGTATGTGACTATGTTTTTATTTATGTGTGTGACTGCATATTTGTGTTTGTGCATGCGTTTGTGTGTGACTGTTGTGTTTGTGTGTGACTTGTGTTTACGTGTGTGACTGTATGTGTTTATGTGTGATTGTGTTAATGTGTGAGATTGTGTGTTTGTGTTTATGTGTTTGTGTATGAGTTTGTGTTTATGTAATATGGTAAATAATATGTGGTATGGAGACCGCGTTTATGTGTATAAGGAATTAACGGGTATTTTTCAAATCAACATGCAGTGACTAGTGGGATTGGTTCCAAGTCCCCAGCTATTCACAATATATATCAATGATTTAGATGAGGGAGCAAAACGTCATATCTCCAGATTTGCAGATGACACAAAGTTGGGTGGGAGGGTGAGCTGTGAGGAGGATGCAGAGATGCTTCAGCGGGATTTGGACAAGTTGAGTGAGTGGGCAAATTAATGGCAGATGCTGTATAATTTGGAGAAATGCAAGGTTATCCATTTTGGTAGCAAAAACAAGAAGGCAGATTCCTATCTGAATGGCCATAAATTAGGAGAGGGGCACAGGCAACATGTCCTGGGTGTCTTCACACACCAGGTAAGTATGCATAAGGCGGTACAGAAGGCAAATGGTGTGTTGGCCATTGCGAGAGGATTCGAGTACAGGAGCTGGGATGTCTTGCTGTAATTATACAGGACCTTGGTGAGGCCACACCTGGAATAGTGTGAGCAGTTTTTAGTCTCCTTTTCTGAGGAAGGATGTTCTTGCTCCAGAGGGAATGCAGCAAAGGTTTCCCAGACTGATTCCTGGGATGGCGGGGCTGACGTATGAGGAGGGATTGAGTCGGTGAGGATTGTATTCGCTGGAGTTCAGAAGAATGAGGAGGGATCTCATAGAAACGTCTAAAATTCTAACAGGACTGGGCAGGGTAGATGCAGGAAGGATGTTCCCGATGGTGGTGGGTGTCCAGATCCAGGGGTCACAGTCTGAGGATACGGGGTAGACCATTTCGGACAGAGATGAGGAGACATTTCTTCACCCAGACAGTGGTCGGCCTGTGGAATTTGTTACCTCAGGAAGTAGTTGAGGCCAAAATATTACATGTTTTCCAAAGCAGTTAGATATAGCCCTCGGGGCAAAGGGGGTCAAAGAAAGCGGGAGCAGATTACTGAGTTGGATGAGCAGCCATGATCATAATGAATGACGGACCAGGCTCGAAGGGCCGAATGGCCTCCTCCTGCTTCTATTTTCTACATTTCTATGTTTGTGTGTGACTATATTCATGTTTATGTGTGTGAGTTTGTGTGTCTATGTGTGTGTGAGACTGTGTTTGTATTTATGTGAGTTTCTGGGTTTATGTGTGCGTAACTGTATTTGTGTTTATGTGTGTGAGTTTGTGTGTTTATGTGTGCGTGACTATGTTTGTGTTTATGTGTGTGAGTTTGTGTGTCTATGTGTGTGTGAGACTGTGTTTGTGTTTATGTGAGTTTCTGGGTTTATGTGTGCGTAACTGTGTTTGTGTTTATGTGTGTGTTTGTGTGTTTATGTGTGCGTGACTATGTTTGTGTTTATGTGTGTGAGTTTGTGTGTGTGTGTGACTGTGTCTTTGTGTTTATGTGTGAGTTTGTATGTGTGTGACTGTTTGTGTTTATGTTTGTGTGTATGACTGTGTTTGTGTTTACGTGTGAGTTTGTGTATGTGACTGTGTCTTTGTGTTTATGTGTGTGTCACTGTGTTTGTGTGTGTGAGTTTGTGTGTTTGTGTGTGTGTCGCTGTGTTTGTGTGTCACTGTGTTTGTGTTTATGTGTGTGAGTTTGTGTGTGACTGTGTGTTTGTGTGACTATGTTTGTGTGTCACTGTGTTTGTGTGTGTGAGTTTGTGTGTTTGGTGTGTGTGAATGTGTGACTATGTGTGTGTGTGACTATGTTTGTGTGTCACTGTGTTTGTGTTTATGTGTGTGAGTTTGTGTGTTTGTGTTTCTGAGCGCAGGGAGGTGAAACTTGGAGCCAGTGATTTGTGGTCCCGGGTATTGACTGCCGAGGCCGGAGAGGGGAAGGCAGTGTGAGACACCCGTACACGGATAAAATCGAAAATGACAAAAAAAACGGCTCAGTCCAGAGTTCAGCTGCGATAAAAGTCATTTATTCGGTGCAGCGCCGTCTATTCACGCACGGCCGTGTCCCACTCGGAACAGTGCTCCCTCGATGTTCCAGTCCCTGACCACGTTTGGGCAGTGGCTTCCGGCAATGGCCAATCGGCTGGGCAGGAGAGGCCAACGAACGTGTGGCGAGACCGAGGGAAAACAAACCATCAAGGGAAAATTCAGCTGGGATCTCTCTGCATTGCGAACACTTTGCTGTACCCAGCACCCACCCTCTATACACACATACACACACACACACACACACACACAGTAATGCACCTCCTTATCCGGAGTTGGAGCAGGCACCTTATCCTCTCCCGACCCTCGGCGTTTCGATCTCGGGTCCACACGGTACGGAAGCGACGTCTGCTCTTCACAGGGAAAGTCACGCCCCGGAATGACCTGCGTACCTGGGGTAGGAGGGTGGTGGTGGGGGGGTGGGGAGGGGGTGGTGATGGATGGGAAGGAGAACGATGCCGACATTGGAGTCAAGGAGGAGTGGGAAACAGTGAACGCGAGTGAGTGGTGAGTGTGTGTGCGGACGAGACATAACCTTTATCAGTGTCACAAATCGGCTCAGATTAACACTGCAATGAAGTTACTGTGAAAAGCGCCTAGTCGCCACATTCCGGCTCCTGTTCGGGTACACAGAGGGAGAATTCAGAATGTCCAATTCACCCAACAGCCCGTTTTTCGAGACTTGTGGGAGGAAACCGGAGCACCCGGAGGAAACCCACGCAGACACGGGGAGAACGTGCGGACTCCGCACAGACAGTGACCCAAGCCGGGAATTGAACCTGGGACCCTGGATCTGTGAAGCAACTGTGCTACCGTGCCGCCCACACCACTGAGGGGGTTTTTGTACGTTTGAGAGAGGTGGCGAGCCGGTAGGGGCATGCCTCTCTGCATCCTGAGGCCAGCCATGGATTGGGGCTGGTGGGGCGCTGCGGTGGGGGGGGGGGGGGGGGGGGGGGGAAATGCAGGATGGGGTGGAGTGGGGGGGGGGCGGGGGGGGAATGCAGGTTGGGGTGGAGTGGGGGGGGGGGGGGGGGAATGCAGGTTGGGGTGGAGTGGTTGGGGGGGATGCCTAAAAGTGTCCAATCAAATTCAATCTGCGGAGTGTAGAGGTAATGCATTTGGAGATGCCATTAAGGAGGACCAGAGGATCGGTAATAAAGGAGAGGTGGGAGGAGGTTTGTGGAGAAATCCCTTCCGCCGGAGAGGGGAGTGGGGCATCTGGCATCCTGCTGCCTGGAACGGAGAAGGAGAATTTGGGTGCAGCATCAAAAACCCCACAGGGCCGTGCACCTCGAGCTGAAAGGTTGGAGTAGCGATGGATGCCTCTTTCTCAGCTAGCATAGGACTGGATGGGCTGAACGGCCTCCTTTGGGGTTGGGGGGGGGGGTCACGAATTGCTACAGCTCAATGCTGTGCGGTTGACCAGCACTCCGCTACTGTCGATCTGGTCCTTTACGGACGTGGAGGAACTGGGCTACATACAAATGCAGGTTGTAAGGTAGGTATCAATATTTTACAGAGAGTCTTGACAGGCTAATGAGTGGGCAGCAAATTGGCAACTGGAATTCAACGGGAAAATGTGAGATTGTTCATTCTGGGAGAAACGAGTGAGGAGGCGGATTATCGTTTGAATGGAGAGAGATTGCAGAAAGCTGGGGGTCAAAGGGGACGGGGGGGGCTGGAGGGGGCGGGGGGGGGGGGGGGGGGGGGGGGGGCTGGGCCGGGTGTTCATGGAGCCCAGAAAGCTAGCGTTCAGGTGCAGAAGGTAGTCGGGAAGGCAGTCCGGTTTAGCTCAGTTGGCTGGGTAGCTGGTTCGTGGTGCAGAGCGAAGCCAGCGGCGTGGGTTCAATTCCCTGTACCGGCTGAGGTTGAAAATCAAAATGGCTTATTGTCACAAGTAGGCTTCAAAGGAAGTTACTGTGAAAAGCCCCTAGTCGCCACATTCCGGCGCCTGTTCGGGGAGGCTGGTACGGCAATTGAACCGTGAGGCTGGCCTGCCTTGAGTCTGCTTTCAAAGCCAGCTATTTAGCCCTGTGGTTATTCATGAAGGCCCTACCTTCTCAGCTTTGCCCCTTGCCTGAGGTGTGGTGATCCTCAGGGTGAATCGTTGTCACCTATCCCAGCCTATGGTCATTCTGGGACCAGGGCAACTACACAGTGAGGCCACGTTTAGAATACGGTGTGACAATTTGTTCCCCCCACTCAAGGAAAGATATATTATCATTGGAGGCAGTACAGAGGAGGTTTACTGGGATGACTCCAGGTCGGGAGGGATTGCCACACGAGGGAAGATTATGGTTGGCTCTGTACTCCTTGGAGACCACAGGAACGAGAGGCACAGCAATTGAAACATGTAAGATTCTGAGGGGGGGGGGGGGTAAATGTTGGCAGGATATTGCCACTCATTGGGAGAGCGTAGGACCAGTGTGTGGGCTCGCAGAATAAGGGGGGGGGGGGCTCTTTAAGATGGATTTGAGGTGGGCAGCATGGTGGCGCAGTGGGTAGCACTGCAGCCTCACGGCGCTGAGGTCCCAGGTTCGATCCCGGCTCGGGGTCACTGTCCGTGTGGAGTTTGCACATTCTCCCCGTGTCTGCGTGGGTTTAGCCCCCACAACCCAAAGATGGGCAGGGGAGGTGGATTGGCCGTGCTAAATTGCCCCTTAATTGGAAAAAGTGAACTGGGTACTCTAAACAAAAAAAAAGATGGATTTGAGGAACAATTTCTTCATTAGAAGAGTGGCGAATCTTCGGTATCCTATTTTATTCCTTATAAATTTAGAGTACCCAATTATTTTTTCCAATTAAGGGGCAATTTAGCATGGCCAATCTGCCTCCTGCACATTTGTGGCTTGTGGGGGCGAAACCCACGCAGACACGGGGAGAATGTGCAAACTCCCCAGGGCCGGGATTCGAACCCGGGTCCTCAGCGCCGTAGGCAACAAGGCTAACCACTGTGCCACCGTGGTGCCCTTAATCTTCGGTGTCCTTGACGTCAGGAGGCCGAGTCCTTGAACGTTTCCCAGGCTGAGATCAGTAGGGATATGAAGGATTGAGGAGGTCAGTCAGGAAAGTGGACGGACCGGGCTATGATCTTATTAAATTCCGGAGGAGTTGCAAAGGGCTGAATGGCCTCCTCTTGCTCCCATTTCGGATGGTCTATGTGGAGAGGGCGGTGGGTGGGGATTGGTGGATCGTTGTGGCATTGCCGGGCAGTTCGGGGGCGCCGGTGGGGGAGGCGGCCTTTAGCGCCAGCGGAACATCAGCCGCCTGGCAGAAAAGGCAGTGAGCGAGTCCCAGTTGTGCCAAGAGAGGAAGAGAAGGACAAAAACGATGATGGTGCTGAGGGTCCTCATCCGGGTTTTGATGAAGGGGAGGATGAGGGCGGAGATGGTGGACATCAGCATGAGGAGGACGGCGAAGATGATGAGGAGCAGGTTCATTGACTTGCCGAGCAGCTGGCGGGTGTTGACGTGGTCCAGGAGCTCCCCCTGCTGTTGCTGCTGCTCCAGTCGCATCAGCTTGCTCTGGAAGTTCTCCAACACCTCCTGAAGGACAAACAGAGCGGGCATTAACGCAGAGCGTGAGGGCAGCAAAGAGATTATTACTGGCTGAATGTTGCTCCAGTGCCCACAGGGTGGGGGGGGGGGGGGGGGGGGGGGGGAGTGGTGTAGACCGCTGTTGGCCTCCATCTTAAGGAACTTTCAATGAAGTGGTTAACGTGCAGGTTCAGTCGGCAGTTAAGAAGGCAAATGCAATGTTAGCATTCACGTCAAGAGGGCTAGAATACAAGACCTGGGATGTACTTCTGAGGCTGTATAAGGCTCTGCTCAGACCCCGTTTGGAGTATTGTGAGCAGTTTTGGACCCCGTATCTAAGGAAGGATGTGCTGACCTTGGAAAGGGTCCAGAGGAGGTTCACAAGAATGATCCCTGGAATGAAGAACTTGTTGTATGAGGAATGTTTGAGGACTCTGGGTCTGTACTCGTTGGAGTTCAGAAGGATGAGGGAGGATCTTATTGAAACTTACAGGATACTGCGAGGCCTGGATAGAGTGAACATGGAGAGGGTGTTTCCACTTGTAGGAAAAACTAGAACCAGAGGACACCATCTCAGACTAAAGGGACGATTCTTTAAAACAGAGATGAGGAGGAATTTCTTCAGCCAGAGGGTGGTGAATCTGTGGAACTCTTTGCTGCAGAAGGCTGTGGAGGTCAATTCACTGAGTGTCTTCAAGACAGAGATAGATAGGTTCTTGATTAATATGGGGACAGGGGTTATGGGGAGAAGGCAGGAGAATGGGGATGAGAAAATATCAGCCATGATTGAATGGCGGAGCAGACTTGATGGGCCAAGTGGCCTAATTCTGCTCCTATGTCTTTTGGTCTGAGTGAAACCCAGAGTTTTCAACTTCATAAGGTCCCTATATTCTTTGACAGCTGAAAGACAACAAATATCTTTTTATCCCTACAACTTTTGTTGCACGAGCCTAATTGCCCCCTTCAGAAGGTTGTGGGTGAGCCGTACTGTCGGAGAGTCAGTTCTGAGGGAGTGCCACACTGTCGGAGGGTCAGTACTGATGGAGCGCCGCGCTGTCGGAGGGTCAGTGCTGAGGGAGCGCCGCTCTGTCGGAGGGTCAGTACTGAGGGAGTGCCGCACTGTCGGAGGGTCAGTGCTGAGGGAGCGCCGCACTGTCGGTGTCAGTACTGAGGGAACGCCGCACTGTCGGAGGGTCAGTACTGAGGGAGTGCCGCACTGTCGGAGGGTCAGTACTGAGGGAGCGCCGCTCTGTCGGAGGGTCAGTACTGAGGGAGTGCCGCACTATCGGAGGGTCAGCGCTGAGGGAGCGCCGCACTGTCGGAGGGTCAGTGCTGAGGGAGCTCCGCACAGTCGGAAGGTCAGTGCTCAGGGAGCGCCGCACTATCGGAGGGTCAGCGCTGAGGGAGCGCCGCACTGTCGGAGAGTCAGCGCTGAGGGAGTGCCGCACTGTCGGAGGGTCACTGTCGGAGGGTCAGCGCTGAGGGAGCGCCGCACTATCGGAGGGTTAGAGCTGAGGGAGCGCCGCACTGTCGGGGGGGTCAGTGCTGAGGGAGCTCCGCACTGCCGGAGGGTCAGCGCTGAGGGAGCGCCGCACTGTCGGAGGGTCAGTGCTGAGGGAGCGCTGCACTGTCGGAGGGTCAGTGCTGAGGGAGCGCCGCACTGTCGGAGGGTCAGTGCTGAGGGAGCGCCGCACTGTCGGAGGGTCAGTGCTGAGGGAGCGCCGCACTGTCGGAGGGTCAGTGCTGGGGGAGCGCCGCACTGTCGGAGGGGCAGTGCTGAGGGAGCGCCGCACAGTTAAAGCATGGCTGCTGCTGGTTGGGTAACATTTATTGCCCATCCATAATTGCCCCTTATGGGCGGCACGGTAGCACAGTGGTTAGCACTGTTGCTTCATACTGCGAGGGTCCCAGGTTCGATTCCCGGCTTGGGTCTACGGTTTCCACCCACAAGTCCCAAAAAAACGTAATTTGGACGTTCTGAATTCCCCCTCTGCGTACCCGAACAGGCGCCGGAATGTGGCGGGGCGGGGCATGGAGGGAAACTTGCAGGCGGTGGGTATTACCCACAATTCTCTGTGGTTCTCGGGGGTAGAGGTGGTGGGTTTGGGCGGCGCTTGTCGAAGGGGCCTTGGCGAGTGGCTGCTGTGCATCTTGTAGACGGTACACACGGCTGCCGCTGTGCGTCGGAGGGAGTAGGTGTTGAAAGTGGCGGATGGGGTACAATCGATCGAGTTGGCAATGCAGCCTCGCTATTTGATGGTGGGGGGGGGGGGGGTGGAGGGCAGAGAGAGAACGTGGGAAACAACAGGACACTGTCATCAGTAGGGGGAAAGTTCTGGAAAGATCTTCGGGATTCAGCCCTCGGCGAATATGATTGGGCGGCGCCATAGATCTTTGTAAGGGACATAGAAACCCGCCAGAATCCACAGAAACCCTATGCAGGAGGCCGTTCGGCCCATTGAGTCCTCACCCACCCTCAGAAAGAACACCTTACCGGGGCCCTCTCTCCGCCCAATCCCAGGAACCCCACGTCTGCACGTCTTTGGACTGTGGGAGGAAACCGGAGCACCCGGGGGAAACCCACGCAGACACGGGGAGAACGTGCAGACTCCGCACAGACAGTGACCCAGCGGGGAATTGAACCCGGGACCCTGGTGCTGTGAGGCAGCGGTGCTAACCACTGTGGCACCCCGACATGTTTGACAGGTTAGTGTTTTTGAGGATGTAACCAGCAGGGTGGATGTCAGGGTGTAAGTCAATTCTCAGTGTGTCTCTAGACCTCTAAAAAAAAAAGATGGTGGCTGGAACCATGCCCACTTCCCAGCCTCTGATTCCCCCTCCTGACCAATCGGGGCTCGCACATACTGACCCAGATGTCTCTGCTACTCTCGTACGACTGATAGGCGATCTTCTCCTCCAGGCTGGCCAGCTCGCTCTTCAGGTTTAGCACCTCGTTCTGGTGAAGGTCAATCAGGTCGTTCAGTTGGGCCTGCAACTGGTTCAATCTTAAAGGCGGAAAACAGTCAATCACCTCGGGCACGGGACACTCGGAAGGCTGCCGTCAGGGAATAATGATAACAGTCTTTATTGTCACAATGATGTTACTGTGAAAATCCTCCCGGTCACATGACAATCTGGGCAGCCGAGCGCTCCCTGTGAGGCCCGACTTTCAGGACTCTGTTCGAGGGCCCTGTCGGCCATTTTGGAGGCCCCATGTTGCGCCCACACACCTCGCTGCAGCCCCTCCATGTTCCTCAGCTCCCTCTCACGTTCCCTATAACTCAATGACTCGGAAGACCTCCGTCCGAGATGGTGAGCTCGGAGTGGGGTGAGGGACGATTGAGTCGGGTTAGCCGTCACGTCCTCTGGTGTTGGTGAGTTAAGAGACGGGCTTCTTTATCTTGGACATGGCAAGGGTAAGAAGAGTGTGTGTGTGTGTGTGTGTGTGGTGGCGGTAGGGGGTGTCCGTCTGGCTGTTCATAGTCATGTGACCACTGGCACAAGCAACTTGCGTTCCGCGCAATTGAGACACCAGATCATCACATGGTACCAGGAGTAATTTGAGTTTTGAAAAGCTGAAAAAGATGCAGGTACGACCAGAGGAAGACCGAATGTGTCAACCTGCTGTCAGCTGCCACAAGTACACACTCACACTGTCTCACACTCACACTCTCATACTCACTTACACTCTCTCACACTCACACTAACCCACACTCTCACTTTCTCACTCACACATACTCTCTCACACTCTCTCACACTCACACTAACCCACACTCACTCACTTTCTCACACTCACTCACTCACATTCACACACTCTCTCTCACTCACACTCACTCACACAATTGCATGCTCACACACTCATACACACACACTCCCACAGACTCACATTTACCCTCACGCACACACACTCCAACACACACCCACAGACTCACACTTACCCTCACGCACACACACCCACAGACTCACTTACCCTCACACGCACACTCGCACTGATCCAGACTCGCACTCACACACACACAACTCATTCACACACATCCACACTGACCCACATAGACTCACCAGACTCAAGCACACACACACACACTGACACACACACTCACTCATTCACTCACATACTTACCTTCACACATTCTTACTCACACACACCCATAAAGAATCACACACACACACATGCACTGATACAGACCCGCACTAACACACGCACCCACATATACAAGCTTACATTGACTCACACTCACACATGGTCACACACATACTGACAGACTCGCAGGCACAGACTCACAAACGCTCACTCATATTCTCCCTCACACACAGAGACTCGCACTCACACACATATGTTGATACAGACTCAAACTCACACACATGCTGGTGCAGACTCGGGCTCGCACACGGACTCACAGACTCACAGTCTTGCACTCACACACTCACACGCGCTCACACATGTGGTGATAGGCACATATGCATAACTGTATATAATTGTACCAATGTATATAACTGTACATTACAGTCCCAATGTATAAAGCTGATTATCAATACATGTCGTGACAGTTATGGCTTCCTACCAGTAGATGGAGTCAGAAACACATGGAGCTCAGGTGATTGACGAGACATAGGTAGGATGGACAACAGGACAGTCACATCTCACTGTAGCTCTACAGTAACAGATTTAATTGTCTGTACATAGGTTTGTTGGTTACCTGTTCACGTGTTTAATAATAAAGACTTGTCAGAGCTAAACACACATGTTCTATGCGTGTCTTCATGATCAGGGGAGCCTTAGACCACAACACCACAGACTTGCACAAACACTCACACAGACAGGTACTCGCATAGAATCACACAGAATTGACAGTAGAAGGAGGCCATTCGGCCCATCGAATCTGCACCCACCCTCTGAAAGGGTACCTAGGTTCAGGCCCCCACCCTATCCCCTTAACCCAGTGGCCCCCACCTAACTTAACCTTTTGGACACTAAGGGGCAATTGATCATGGCCAATCCGCCAATCGACTGTGGGTGGAAACCGGAGCACCCGGAGGAAACCCACGCAGACACGGGAAGAACGTGCAGACTCCACACAGTCACCCGAGGCTGGAATTCAACCCGGGTCCCTGGAGCTATGAGGCAGCAGTGCTAACCACTGTGCCACCCTTACAGACCACACTCACATACACTGACCACTCTGCCCACATAGACTCACACTCACATGCCCGCTCACACAGACTCAGACACACACTCACAAACTCATGCACACACATGCTCACCCAGACTTACACTCACGCAGACTCATACCTACATTCACACACTCACACACACAGACTTCCACTCTCACACACACTTTCTTGCGCACTCACACACACAGACTCACATTCACAGACGCACACACACGCACTCGCAAACATGTTCACACTCACACACTCGAACAAAGTCACACCTCACACACTTACACAGACTTGCACACACACAGACTCACATTCACAGACGCACACACACACACTCGCAAACATGTTCACACTCACACACTCGAACAAAGTCACACCTCACACACACTTACACAGACTTGCACACACACACACACAACTGTCACAGCGAGGCAAACACACACACGCATGCTCACACTCACGCACATATAGGTGCACACCCATACACATTTACTCATTCACACACACGCATTTGCTCACTCACATACACACTCATGCAGACTCTCAGTCACACACAAACATACTCACACACTCAAACGCACACAACTTGTGCGCGCACAAACGTGCACACACGTTCACTCGCAGAGTCACACCCATACTTGCGCACTCTCACTGACACGCGCTCACTCACACACATCGACACTTGCGCACACTCTCTCACGCGCACTCCCACACGCCCCCTCACACACACTGACACGCTCACACCGTGACAAGCGGGCCAGGAGCTGGAGTGTTGCTGGGAGCTGATGCGAAGCAGGAAATTCCTTGAGGAGAGGCGGAAGAAGAGGCGGGAAGGCGGAAGAAGAGGCGGGAAGGGGGGAGAAGAGGCGGGAAGGGGGGAGAAGAGGCGGGAAGGGGGGAGAAGAGGCGGGAAGGGGGGAGAAGAGGCGGGAAGGGGGGAGAAGAGGCGGGAAGGGGGGGAGAAGAGGCGGGAAGGGGGAGAAGAGGCGGGAAGGGGGAGAAGAGGCGGGAGGGGAGGAGGAGAGAGGCGGGAGGGGAGGAGGAGAGAGGCGGGAGGGGAGGAGGAGAGAGGCGGGAGGGGGGAGAAGAGGCGGGAAGGGGGAGAAGAGGCGGGAAGGGGGAGAAGAGGCGGGAGGGGAGGAGGAGAGAGGCGGGAGGGGAGGAGGAGAGAGGCGGGAGGGGAGGAGGAGAGAGGCGGGAGGGGAGGAGGAGAGAGGCGGGAGGGGAGGAGGAGAGAGGCGGGAGGGGAGGAGGAGAGAGGCGGGAGGGGAGGAGGAGAGAGGCGGGAGGGGAGGAGAGAGGAGGGGAGGAGAGAGGAGGGGAGGAGAGAGGAGGGGAGGCGGGCGGGAGGAGGAGGAAGGGGCGGGAGGAGGAGGAGGAAGGGGCGGAGGAGAGGAGGGGCGGAGGAGAGGAGGGGCGGGAGGAGGAAGGGGAGGAGGAGGAGGGGAGGCGGGACAACACCTGACACACACACACCTGTATTTCTCCTCGTGCAGCGACTCCTCGAAGGCTGCGTAATGCTGATTATATTGTTCCGCGATGCTCTTGAAGTTGAGCTCCAGGTTGATTTGTGTCTCCTTAATCTCGGCCAGTTCCTCCAGCATGGGCAGGTAGCCCATGGCGTGCCTGTCCAGCGAGTTGGCCCTGGACGACTTGGCGTTGAAGCCGAGTCCCAGCAGGTCCTGGAAGTCCTCGGAGAAGCTGGTGATGACCGAGTACTCGTCGTCGGGCAGGGGCAGGCGGTCGATGTCGGGGAAGGGGTTTTGGTGGAGCCTGTGGGGCGCCAGCAGGTCGGAGTCGGACTGGCCCAGCGGGTTGTAGCTGGCCTCGCTCAGGTGCGAGGAGTCCGGCTGGGGGCGGTCGTGGCTGCCGTCCATGGCCAGCAGCGAGGGGTCGCTTTCCCGCATCAGGCTGGTGTCCCGCTCCAGCTGCTTCTGCCGGGACACGTAGTTCTCCAGCCGGCGCTGCAGCTGCGAGACCACCGAGGACAGGTACTGGTTCTTCCGCTCGAAGGCTTCCTTCAGCCGGAACGCCTGCGCCCGGTCGGTGTGGGAGACCAGGTGCAGGTACTCCGAGGTGTTGGCGTTGCGGTGGCCCTGCCGGACCCGGATCTCCTCGCTGATCTTCAGCACCTTCTGCTGCAGCAGGGCCTGCTCGGCCTTCAGCCCCTCCAGCAGGGCCACGTCCGCGCGGTGCTCGGGCGGCGCATCGTCCGGGCTGAGGGGGAGCGGGATGGGCGAGGGCGCCCTCGCCACCTCCGACTGCTCGGCCTGGAAGACAGGGGGAAAAAAAAGAGTTGAGAGGGGGGGACAAGCTTACGCCTGCCATTCAGCCCCTCTTCCCTCAAGACTGCCGCCCCTTTCAGCCCCCTAAAGGCTGCCCCTCCATTTACCCCCCTCAAGGCAGCCCCTCCATTCCCCCCCTCTCAAGGCAGCCCCTCCATTCCCCACCTCAAGGCAGCCCCTCCATTCCCCCTCAAGGCAGCCCCTCCATTCCCCCCCCTCAAGGCAGCCCCTCCATTCACCCCCCTCAAGGCAACCCCTCCATTCCCCCCCTCTCAAGGCAGCCCCTCCATTCACCCCCCTCAAGGCAACCCCTCCATTCCCCCCCTCTCAAGGCAGCCCCTCCATTCACCCCCCTCTCAAGGCAGCCCCTCCATTCCCCCCCTCTCAAGGCAGCCCCTCCATTCCCCCCCCCTCAAGGCAGCCCCTCCATTCCCCCCCTCTCAAGGCAGCCCCTCCATTCCCCCCCTCTCAAGGCAGCCCCTCCATTCCCCCCCTCTCAAGGCAGCCCCTCCATTCACCCCCCTCAAGGCAACCCCTCCATTCCCCCCTCTCAAGGCAGCTCCTCCATTCCCCCTCAAGGCAGCCCCTCCATTCCCCCCCATCTCAAGGCAGCCCCTCCATTCCCCCCCCTCTCAAGGCAGCCCCTCCATTCCCCACCTCAAGGCAGCCCCTCCATTCACCTCCCTCAAGGCAACCCCTCCATTCCCCCCTCTCAAGGCAGCCCCTCCATTCCCCACCTCAAGGCAGCCCCTCCATTCCTCCTCAAGGCAGCCCCTCCATTCCCCCCCAAGGCTGCTCCTCAATTCACCCTCCTCAAGGCAGGCTGACTGGTTGGCTCCAGAAGTTATTCCTCGTTACTGAATCCTACCGCTCACAGATGCAGCAACAAAACAGCTGGGAAGTGGCTAGTTTGGCTGTTTGTTTTGGTCAGGCTCGAGGGGCTGAATGGCCTCCCTTTCAAAAAAAAAAGCAATTCCTTTTAATGGGGATGTTGCTCATTTGTAATCGCCCCCCCCCCCCCCCCCGATCTGAGCATCTTTTGCTAGGCCCATTTCCGAGGGGCAGTTAAGAGCCAACCACGTTGCTGTGTGTGTGTTGGATCTGGAGTCACATGTAATCCCGGCCGGGATAAGGACGGCAGATTTCCCTCCCCTGTTAGTCAAACATATGGATGTTTTTTTACGACAATCGATGATCGTTTCATGGTTCACATGACTGAAACTAACTTTCTAATTCCAGATTTTTATCAATTGAATTCACATTCCACCGTGGCAATTTTTTCAGCAACACCTAACCTGCACATCTTTGGACTGTGAAAGGAAACCGGAGCACCCGGAGGGAACCCCCGCCGAGACGCAGTTCACAGTTGGCCAAACACTGATTTGCCCCAGCCGGCCCGTGCTTGTAAAACCCAAAACATTGCAACCAACATGAGGTGCGATTCCGCGATCGGTCAGCTCTCGCTGGATCAATCCCGACTGCATTAAGAACGGCGCTGACAACCAATTTGAGAATTCCAGGCGTACTCGCAGTGTGGCCTACTTCTGCGTGCAGGCAGTGACGTGTATTCACAGGCAGGGCCCTGCCCTTTGCAGATGGAAGGAGCATGTCCACGCATTGCGCCTCTTCAAAGCAAAAAGTCTGCGGGGGACGAGGGAGGGAGGAGGAGGGGGGGGGGGGGGTTTGTGGGGCAGCCATTAGCTGATTCATTCCCCATGATCACATCAGAGTCGGTCGGCTTGGCTTACCGTGGAACAAAAGCTTTGGCAGTTATCTGTACCCTGATGCTTTCTCTGTGGCAACACCTCAACCAATCAGTGTCCACTTTGCTTGGCCAATCAGCACTCTCTCCCCATGCAGTATAAATGGCTGTTTCCTTTACCAATTTGAGCACGTTCAAACTGCGTGTGGCAAAAATATATTCGGTATTTGTTTTCAGCCTGGGGCAGGGAGGGGCCGTGGAGGAGGGGAGCGCCTCATAGGTCACATTCCGCCAAGCAAGCGTTGAGCATGGGAGATGGACGTGTATTTGGTCTCGACGGCCAGGGGTAAACCATGGAAACCACGCTCGCTTCCTGCGTTGGGAGAAACTGTCTGTAAACAGGAAGCTGCCAACCCAGACATCGATGCTGCTGTGTTTTTGGCAGCCTCTTCCTGTTCCCTCACCGAGGACAGAGGAACATAGAAACATTGAAAATAGGAGCAAGAGGGAGGCCATTTGGCCCTTTGAGCCTTCTCCTCCATTCATGGTTGACCATCCAACTCAATACCCTGATCCTGCTGTTCCCTCCCTATCCTTTGATCCCCTCCACCCTATCTAACTGCTTCTTGAAAACGTACCAGGCTGGATTCTCTGATTTCCGGGTTATGTTCACAGGATCCGTGGCGTTTTACATTAAAATATTTGGCGCCGCCCCAGCACCGATCCTCCGCCCGGTGAGGGGCGATAGGCTATAGCAGCCGCACCACGTAAAACGCCCGGGTCCACGACAGAAGCGGCCGTATCGGTGGCCGCGCGTGCACACGGCGGGGACCTGCAGCGGTTGTACCGTACAACATGGCGCCGGCCGTACGCGGACCTGACTTACCAGATTGTGCCTCCCCCCCTCGCCACGCCATCCCCCGCAAACCCCCCACCCCAGCCCTCGCCGAAGCCCACCCCCTCCTGGCCAGCACGGCACCCACCCGAATGTGCGGCCGCCACTCCGGGTACCGACTGCTGAAACCACTGGCGCGATTCTCCCAACGGGTGACTAAGTGCCGACGCCGGAGTGAAACCCGGAGTGTTTCACTCCGGCGTTGGAGGCCGCTCCGCGCCCCCTATTCTCCCCCCCCCCCCCCGGGGGGGGGGTGGGGGGGGGGGGCTAGGAGCGGCAGCGCGTGAATCCCGAGCGCTCGGCCTTGGTGCATAGCGGCTTGATCTTATGGGGCGGCGGAGGGAAAAGAGTGCGTCCTTTATAGACGCCGGCCCGACGATCGGTGGGCACTGATCGCGAGCCAGACATCTGCTGAGCACGGCCGTGGTGCTCGATCCTCCCTCCGCCCCCCACAGGCCCCACACTCACCGGTCGCGCGCTGTTCACGCCGGCAGCCACCAGGTGTGGTTGGCGCCGGAGTGAACCGGTCGGGTTCGGCAGGCCGCTCGGCTCATCCGGGCCGGAGAATCGTCGCTCGGCGTGGGAAATGGCGAGCGGCGATTCTCCGAGCGGCCTGTCGAAAAACACGTTACGCCATTTTGGGGGGGGGGGGGTGGGAGAATCGCAGGGGGGTGCCAGGGCGGCGTGGCGTGATGCGCCCGGCCCTCCCGCGATTCTCCCACCCGGCGTGGGGTGACTCCCCCGCGTGTTCCTCCCATCGGTGCGGAGCATCGGGGGAGGGCCTTCATGTCACATCCTGAGGCCGAGCAATGGCCTGTGGCGGGCTCCTTGACGCCGCCGTTTTGGAGGGGGCGGAGCATCGAAAAACAAGTACCTCCCCCGAGTCCATCGAAAACAGGGACTCCCCGCCCAATTGCCGATGATGTAATCGGTGTCAGTAATTGGAGAATCCAGCCCACAATGTTTTGGCCTCAACTACTTCCTGTGGTAACGAATTCCACAGGCCGAGCACTCTCTGGGTGAAGAAATTTCTCCTCATCTCTGTCCGAAATGGTCTACCCCGTATCCTCAGACTGTCACCCCCACCATCAGGAACATCCTTCCTGTTAGAAGTTTATAGGTTTCTATGTGGTTTCCCCCTCATTCTTCTGAACTCATCAATCTCTCCTCATAAGCAAGGCCCCGCCATCCCAGATATCAGTCTGGTAAACCTTCACTTCCCCACGAACAAGAACATCCTTCCTCAGATAAGGAAAGCAAAACTGTGAACAATATTCCAGATGTGGCCTCATAGAGTTTATCGTAGAATTTACAGTGCAGAAGGAGGCCATTCGGCCCATCGAGTCTGGACCGGCTCTTGGAAAGAGCACCCTACCCGAGGTCACCACCTCCACCCTATCCCCATAACCCAGTAACCCCACCCAACACTAAGGGCAATTTTGGTCACTAAGGGCAATTTATCATGGCCAATCCACCTAACCTGCACATCTTTGGACTGTGGACTACACAATCCCGGTCTCCGTATCGCTCGGTTAGACCACACTGGGAGCACCGTGCACCGTCCCGGTCTCCGTATCGCTTGGTTAGACCACATTGTGAGCACCGTGCACAGTACCGGTCTCCTTATCGCTCAGTTAGACCACACTGGGAGCATTGTGCACAGTTCTGATCTCCATATCGCTACGTTGGACCACACTAGGAACACTGCACTGTCCCAGTCTCCGTATCGCTTGGTTAGCCCACACTGGGAACACTGTGCACAGTTCTGGTCTCCGTATCGCTTGGTTAGACCACACTGGGAGCTCCGTGCACAGTTCTGGTCTCTGAATCGCTTGGTTAGACCACACTGGGAACAGTGTACGTAGTTCTGGTCTCCAAATCGCTTGGTTAGATCACACTGGGAACACTGTGAACAGTTCTGGTTTCCGTATCGCTCAGTTAGATCACACTTGCCCTGTACACAAGAAACAGGACAAATTCAACCCAACCAATTACTGCCCCATCAGTCTACTCTCCATCATCAGCACAGTGATGGAAGGAGTCATCAGCAGTGCTATCAAGCGGCACTTACTCAGCAATAACCTACTCACGGGCGCACCGTTTGGGTTCCCCCAGGGTCACTCAGCTCCTGACCTCATTACAGCCTTGGTCCAAACCTGGACAAACGAGCTGAACCCCAGAGGTGAGGCGAGAGTGACTGCCCTTTGACATCAAGGCAGCGTTTGACCGAGTGTGGCATCAAGGGGCCCTCGCTAAACTGGAGTCAGTGGGAATCAGGGGGGAAACTCTCCGCTGGTTGGAGCCATTCGTGGCACAAAGGAAGATGGTTGTGGTGGTTGGAGGTCAATCATCTCAGTGCCGAGGCATCACTGCCGGAGTTCCCCAGGGAAGTTTTAATAAAGACAAGTAAACAAAAGCAGACGTTTATTTGCAAGAACTACTATTTACATGAGGACTGGTTATACCTCACCGGGTCCTCTGTGTCAGTCTGTAGAAGAAAGTGAAAGGGGGCCAGGATTACATAGAACATAGAACAGTACAGCACAGAACAGGCCCTTCGGCCCTCAATGTTGTGCCGAGCCATGATCACCCTACTCAAACCCACGTATCCACCCTATACCCGGAACCCAACAACCCCCCCTTAACCTTACTTTTATTAGGACACTACGGGCAATTTAGCATGGCCAATCCACCTAACCCGCACATCTTTGGACTGTGGGAGGAAACCGGAGCACCCGGAGGAAACCCACGCACACAGGGGGAGGACGTGCAGACTCCACACAGACAGTGACCCAGCCGGGAATCGAACCTGGGACCCTGGAGCTGTGAAGCATTTATGCTAACCACTATGCTACCGTGCTGTCGGCAAGTTCAGAACAAACTGGCTGTAAAATTGATCCATCCTAAGGAGGAACCAAGTTCCGTAGTGTCATGGGGCGCGGCGGCCATCTTGACTGCTTGAACCTTGTTGGCGACTGGGTCATCCCGGCTGACCCGCTAGCCTAGATACACTATCCCCTTAGCATCATTCCAGCTCAGGCAGGCGGGCACCGTCTTCCAAAAACATCTGCAATGCCGCTTCAGAGTGTCACAGGTGCTGAGTCTCGGTGGGCCCTGTGATCGTCGAGATGGGCGGGCAACGTGCGGGGGAACCTCGTAATACGCCTTCCGTTACGCATTGAAACGCGGCACGGGCTAAGGGCACGGCGAACGTGATCCGGCTGCGCTCGTGCAACCCTTTCGGAGTATTGATGGTGAAATATTTTCTCGAAGCCGTGTCCAATTGACGCTGTAAATCAGCGTCGCTCAGATCTAACTTGGCAAAGGTAGAATCGCCTGTCAGTGCGAGGGAGAGATCTTCAATTTGTGGCCGAGGTTATCGGCCTGAACGTGAAGCTTCATCGACGGTTAACTTGTAATTGCTGCAAAGGTGGTCAACCGATCAGCTGCAGAGTCGGTGAATCAAACCGGCCGGATTTTACTGAGTCTCTCCGATCGCTGTAGTTTGGCCTCAACGTCACCGACAACCGCATAGGGACTGGTCAGGCACAGAACTAACGGGGCTGGGCCCACCAATTCACTTGGAGTTTCCCCACCATTCCATTAATTCTCCCCAGGCCAGACCTGTAAATGTCGGGAAACTATTGCAGTACCATGTATAAGGCCCCCCCCCCCCTTACTCGTCTCCACCTGGAGGACACATCGCCAGATGATCCACAGATCCCCAATGTGGGGAAGGCACAGGGCCTGATGCCCGTCGACCACCCAGTATAACCACATCGTGAGGCAGGCGGTCGTCTCTGCCAGCGACACTTGATTCACCCCATGTCATAGATATCATAGAATTTACAGTGCAGAAGGAGGTCATTCGGCCCGTCGAGTCTGCACCGGCTCTTGGAAAGGGCACCCTACCCAAGGTCAGCACCTCCACCCTATCCCCATAACCCAGTAACCCCACCCAACACTAAGGGCAATTTTGGACACTTAAGGGCAGTTTATCACGGCCAATCCACCTAACCTGCACATCTTTGGACTGTGGGAGGAAACCGGAGCACCCGGAGGAAACCCACGCAGACACGGGGAGGATGTGCAGACTCCGCACAGGCAGTGACCCAAGCCGGAATCGAACCTGAGACCCTGGAGCTTTGAAGCGATTGTGCTATCCACCGTGCTACCGTGGATTTTGTGTCTGTTGTCCCGCACAGGGATAGGTATAGGGCCGACCGGGGGCGCAGCCGCATCATTCAGCTGCATTTCCCATTCACCTCCAGCTTCTTCGGGGTCGTCCACATGTCGGGTCCCAGCGCCGGGGCCGCCCCTACCTCACCCCGGCCGGCCAGGGCATTACCCTTCAAGCAGCTGACAGCCTTGCCAAGCCTGATGTCCAGAGGGGGTGGAGTTGGAATTCAGGGACGGTGTGTGGCGCGGTCCAGCACCTTCAGATCCAGGGCCTGTAGCATTGGGGCGGACCTCTCTAGTTACAGATGGACGCCAAGGGGGTGCAGTGCCTGACATCATTCACCCCCCAGTCTCTCGAGTTCCTGGACCACCCCCACCCCCGTGCGGCACGCTCCTGTGAAAGAGAAATTTGCAAAGCCTGCTGGAATATTAGGGAACTCTCACCTAGAAGCTTCTTTTGGATTTCAGTATTGTTAATACCGCAAACCAGGCGATCGTGGAGCTTGTCTGCCAGCACAGTGCCGGATTTGCAACAATCGGCAATTTTCCGCAGACGGAAAACCCTTCTGACCTTTCCGCCATATTGAACCTGTATCTTTGCACAATGATGGGCGGAGTCGGGTTAAAATGGTGTCCCACCAACGCAATAAGATGGTCGAATGCCAGCGTATCCGGTGCCGACGGAAACCTAATGATTCCAAACATGTGAACCCCACAGGCCAACAATAGGATCATAGTGAAGCACCTAAAGCTGTACCTCAGTCCAAGTTATGGAGAGGTGGCTCAGTCGGCAGAGTTGAACATCGACAGTTCCAGTTTAACCCTCGTCGCCAGTTTAATGAAGCCAAGGGGAGTCCGACGAGTAAACAGCCAAGTTGTTTATTTATAAGAACAGCTATTTAAATGGGGCCCGGTTATACCTCACTGGGTCCTCTCTCTGCGGCCGATGGTTCCTGATTGGCCGATCATTTGTACAGCATGGTTATCGGTCCCGTAGTTAGTGGGGGAGCTCGCATTCCTCGAGCCACAAGGACAAAATAATCCACCCAGCACCATGTGTCCTGTGCAGGTTATTACAGTAGTGTCCTAGACCCAACCATCTTCAGCTGCTTCATCAATGACCTCCCTTCCACTGCAATAGTGGACGTGGAAGCTTTGGAACGGGTGCAGAGGAGATTTACCAGGATGTTGCCTGGTATGGAGGGAAAATCTTATGAGGAAAGGCTGATGGACTTGAGGTTGTTTTCGTTAGAGAGAAGAAGGTTAAGAGGTGACTTAATAGAGGCATACAAAATGATCAGAGGGTTAGATAGGGTGGACAGCGAGAGCCTTCTCCCGCGGATGGAGGTGGCTAGCACGAGGGGACATAGCCTTAAATTGAGGGGTAATAGATATAGGACAGAGGTCAGAGGTAGGTTTTTTACGCAAAGAGTGGTGAGGCCGTGGAATGCCCTACCTGCAACAGGCCGACATTGAGGGCATTTAAAAATTTATTGGATAAGCATATGGATGATAAGGGCATAGTGTAGGTTAGATGGCCGTTAGTTTTTTTTTCCCATGTCGGTGCAACATCGAGGGCCGAAGGGCCTGTACTGCGCTGTATCGTTCTATGTTCTATAAGGTCAGACGTGGAGATGTTTGGGGATTACTGCACAATGTTCAGCACCATTTGCGACTCCTCAGATAATGAAGCAGTCCGTGTCCAAATGCAGCAAGACCTGGACAATATCCAGGCTCGGGCTGACAAGTGGCAAGTTACATTCGCACCGCACACGTGCCAGGCAATGGCCATCTCCTACAACAGGATCTAACCACCACCCCTTGATATTCAATAGCATTAACATGGCTGAATTAACCACTATTAACAATCTGGAGGTTACCATTGATCAGAAACTGAACTGGGTTCAGCCATATTAATACTATGGATACCAGAGCAGGTCAAAGACTAGGAATCCTATAGTGAGTAACTCACCCCTTGACCCCCCCCCCCCCCCCCCCCCCAGGCCAAACCAGCAACACCCACATCCCATAAATGAAGAAAAAAAACTGGGAGCACTGTGCACAGTTCTGGTCTCCATATCTCTCGGTTAAACCACATTTGGAGCACTGTGTACAGTTCTGGTCTCCATATCTCTCTGTTAGACCACATTTAGAGCACTGTGCGCAGTTCTGGTCTCCATATCTCTCGGTTAAACCACATTTGGAGCACTGTGCACAGTTCTGGTCTTCATATCTCTCTGTTAGACCACATTTGGAGCACTGCACAGTTCTGGTCTCCATATCTCTCTGTTAGACCACATTTGGAGCACTGTGCACAGTTCTGGTCTTCATATCTCTCTGTTAGACCACATTTGGAGCACTGCACAGTTCTGGTCTCCATATCTCTCAGTTAGACCACATTTGGAGCACTGTGCACAGTTCTGGTCTCCATATCTCTCTGTTAGACCACATTTGGAGCACTGTGCACAGTTCTGGTCTCCATATCTCTCTGTTAGACCACATTTGGAGCACTGCACAGTTCTGGTCTCCATATCTCTCGGTTAAACCACATTTGGAGCACTGTGCACAGTTCTGGTCTCCATATCTCTCTGTTAGACCACATTTGGAGCACTGTGTACAGTTCTGGTCTCCATATCTCTCTGTTAGACCACATTTGGAGCACTGCACAGTTCTGGTCTCCATATCTCTCAGTTAGACCACATTTGGAGCACTCTGCACAGTTCTGGTCTCCATATCTCTCAGTTAGACCACATTTGGAGCACTGCACAGTTCTGGTCTCCATATCTCTCAGACTACATTTGGAGCACTCTGCACAGTTCTGGTCTCCATATCTCTCGGTTAGACCACATTTGGAGCACTGTGCACAGTTCTGGTCTCCATATCCCTCAGTAAGACCCCACTTCGAGCACCCTGCCTGGACTGGGGGGAACTTGTAACTTTCAGGAAAGGTTCAACCAGCTGGGTCCCTTCTCTCTTAGAAAACAGGCAGCGGAAGGGCGACCTGATGGAGGTCTTTAAAATGGTGAACGGTAGAGAGGTCGGCACGTACCTGGAGGCTGCAGCGTCTTTTCCTCAGGCTGAAGCGGTGGACCATAACGCCAACCCTGGTGCGCAAGTGGAGGTGGGGGGGGGGGGGGGAACGGGATGGCTAGTTAGCCCGTGGTTCGGTGAGGAAAGACTCTTGCGTGTGCGCAGTAGGGGGGTAGGGGGGGGGGGTGCGGGTGTGCGGTCTCCCGCTGCTGATTCGGGATGTGCCCCTCACAGCGCCAGCCAGTCCAGACCGATGGGGAAGTTGGCCAATTCTGATGTGCTCTGGATCGCTGAGTGAGGTAGTTTCACCTCCTGTGGTGCTGTTGCTCTGTGTGGAAATGGGAGTGGCTCTGTGTCTGTATAACTGCTGTGGTTCGGATTCCACTGCGCTATGATATCTCTGCGCCGCATTTGCAAGTCTTTAAAGATGTGGTTTGCAAGCAACAGGAAAACAGTAGCGTCCCTGGACGCCCCTCCCTGGCTGAAGGGGTGTCTCTGCATTCTTATAGCCCCCGATTTGTGTTTACCTGGCACGTTTAATCCGGTTCAGTGTCCCCGAGGGGTGCAATTTGGACCAAATTTAATAGCCGTGTGAGGCGATGTGAGGGACAGGCGATCAAAGCTCGGTCAAAGTGGTCAGATTTTACACAGCACCTCAAAGAAGAGAGACAGAGAGAGGGAGGAACAGAGAGAGGAACAGAGAGAGAGAGAGAGAGACAGACAGGAGAGAGACAAACAGTGAGTGAGAGAGAGAGAGGAACAGAGAGAGAAAGACAGAGAGAGGGACAGAAAGAGAGGAACAGAGTGAAAAAGAGACAGAAGGAGAGAGAGAGACAGAGAGAGAGAGAGGAACAGAGAGAGAAAGAGACAGAGAGAGGGACAGAGAGAGACAGAGAGTGAGACAGACAGAGACACAATGAGACAGACAGAGAGACAGCGATAGAGACAGAGGGGGAGACAGAGATGTGGTGTACTTTGTGATTCTGTTATCAGGATGGATGTTGTCGTGTTCACAAAGACCACACAAGCTAAGTTCATTAACAAAGCTAACTTTAATTTACGCTACTTATTAAAACTCAACCACTTCCTCCGATAGTAAAGAATAACCTAGTAATCTACAATCTATGACACTAGTCTCTACACTCTAACTATAACTGTACTCTGCACTTAGAACATAAGAACTAGGAGCAGGAGTAGGCCATCTGGCCCCTCGAGCCTGCTCCGCCATTCAATGAGATCATGGTTGATCTTTTGTGGACTCAGCTCCACTTTCCGGCCCGAACACCATAACCTAGTGAATCTCCTCTGCACACCCTCCAGTGCCAGTATGTCCTTTCTCAGGTAAGGAGACCAAAACTGAACACAATACTCCAGGTGTGGCCTCATTAACACCTTCTACAATTGCAGCATAACCTCCCTAGTCTTAAACTCCATCCCTCCAGCAATGAAGGATAAAACTCCATTTGCCTTCTTAATCACCTGTTGCACCTGTAAACTAACTATTTGCGACTCGTGCACTAGCACACCCAGGTCTCCCTGCACAGCAGCATGTTTCAATATTTTATCATTTAAATAATAATCTCTTTTGCTGTTATTCCTACCAAAATGGATAACCTCACATTTATCAACATTGTATTCCATCTGCCAGACCCTAGCCTATTCACTTAATCTATCCAAATCCCTCTGCAGACTTCCGGTATCCTCTGCACTTTTTGCTTTACCACTCATCTTAGTGTCATCTGCAAACTTGGACACATTGCCCTTGGTCCCCAACTCCAAATCATCTATGTAAATTGTGAACAATTGTGGGCCCAACACTGATCGCTGAGGGACACCACTAGCTACTGATTGCCAACCAGAGAAACACCCATTAATCCCCACTCTTTGCTTTCTATTAATTAACCAATCCTCTATCCATGCTACTACTTTACCCTTAATGCCATGCATCTTTATCTCATGCACTCTCGAGACCTCTCTCAGCACTCTCCCGGAAGCCTGAGAGTCAATGCTTTATATAGTTCTGCATCTAGCTCCATCTAGTGGCAATTATAATATTACATTAACCCTTTATATTCTAGACATTCTACATAATGTCACATCCCCCTTTCTTTGAAAAAACTGTTTGAAATGCTTTCAAACATAACCTGCACAATGTCATGTCAAATATCATAATTACAATTACAGAATGACAGGTAACATTGTTTGCAGGTTTAGATGATTCGGTTGTTTCCTTGTCCTTTTACATCTTCTTAATACACTTGAATTGTCCTTTGTCTGTTCATTAGTTCGATTAGTTTGATCGAACTAATTTCGGCTGCAAAGAGACATTGATAGGATGCAGAGCTGGGCCAAGAAATGGCAGATGGAGTTTAACCCTGATAAGCGCGAGGTGATTCATTTTGGGAGAAAAAAATTGAATGCGGATTACAGGGTCGATGGCAGGCTTCTGAGGAATGTGGAGGAACAGAGAGATCTTGGGGTTCATGCCCACAGATCTCTGAAGGCTGCCGCTCAAGTGGATAGAGCCGTGTAGAAAGCTTATAGTGTGTTAGTGTTTATTAACAGGGGGCTTGAGTTTCAGAGCTGTGGGGTTATGCTGCAACTGTACAGGACCCTGGTGAGACCACATTTGGAGTATTGTGCGCAGTTCTGGTCATCTTACTATAGGAAGGATGTGGAAGCATTGGAAAGGGTGCAAAGGAGATTTACCAGGATGCTGCCTGGGTTGGAGGGTAGGTCTTATGAGGAAAGGTTGAGGGAGCTAAGGCTTTTCTCTTTGGAGCAGAGGAGGATAAGGGGCGACTAAATAGAGGTTTATAGGATGATGTGGGGGATAGATAGAGTGGACGTTCAGAGACTATTTCCTCGGGTGGATGTAGCTGTTACAAGGGGGCATAACTATAAGGTTCAGGGTGAGAGATATAGGAGGGACACCCGATGTAGGTTCTTTACTCAGAGAGTGGTTAGGGTGTGGAATGGACTGCCTGCTGTGATAGTGGAGTCGGACACTTTAAGAACCTTCAAGCGGTTATTGGATAAGCACATGGAGCACCCCAGAATGACATGGAGTGGGATAGCTTGATCTTGGTTTCGGACAATGCTCGGCACAACATCGAGGGCCGAAGGGCCTGTTCTGTGCTGTACTGTTCTATGTTCTATGATTTGACACTAAAGCTATCGGAAAGTCAATATTGCAAAACATTGGGCGGGGTTCTGTGTTGCCTGGCGGCGATATCGGAATTGGCGATCAGTTGGAGAATCCACTCTGGCGGCCAGATTGGGGCCGGCGGTGATTTGACGCCGGTCCATCATGCTCCTCCCACTCGGAGGTGGCGGAATCATGCCACCCGCCGCAACGCTGTGGCCACATCATCGGCAGGCCCTCCCCCGATGGGCCATGTTCCTGACTGCGCCTGACGTGTGCTCCCAGCGATCGGGAACCCGGTGTAGAGGCTGCCGACAGTGTCCAGCGCTCCCACACTCGGCCGGGATCCGTGCCGCTGGCCGGGGGAACTTCCGTGAAGGGCTGGGGCGTGTGGTGGGGGGGTGGCCAGGGGGTTTCCAGGGGTGGGCAGTGGGGTCGCGATGGCAGTTAGGGTCCGCGCACGGCCGACGCCATGTTGTATGGCACGGCCGACGCTGCAGGTCGTCGCCGTGCACATGCGCGGCCAGCGCCCCGGCCATTCCCCGGCCGCTTTCGGCACAGGCACCAGGAGTTTGACCCGGGCTAGCCCAGCACCGCTCCTGGAATCGGTGATTGTTTGGTATTGATTTTGGTGTCGTAAAACGCCTGCAAATTCTCCGTTTGACTGGCACTTAGCGTGGGAGGGAGAATCCAACCCACAGTGTCCGGTTGTGTTATAGTTGGTTCTGGAACATGCACGGGATTCTTGACTTTTAACAAAGATCGTCGATTCCTGTGAAACATCAGTCCAGATGCAGTTTGTACTAGGCCGGTGCTGTGCTGAGACCTGATGCTGGGCCTTACTCACAGAGAAGCCTGAGGCTGCATAGGGCCGCAGCTTCGAGAGGGCCGAGAATTGGAAGATATGCTGGACCTCAATCACAGGCTTCAACGTAGTGGTGAAGGGCGAACTCTGCTCCACCCCCGGAAGTTTGAACTCACGTTCCCAGGATGTCAGAAACCCCGTGACCCACATCTGCTGGTGAGGCCTAGGGTACACGTGAGCCTACTGTCTGGGAACGGTTCCTTGCGAAATCGCCCTAGCTCAGTGCTCGCAAGTTTTGCTTCTGAATCGCCTTGAGACCTGCCCTTGACCACTCCCGGACAACTCAATGCTGCAATGTTATGGGGACGATAAAGCCAGGCTCCACCTTCACTCTCAGTGGTACAGGGGGTGGGGATGGAACGGAGCTTCCATTTGCAAAATCGCTATTCGACGAAGAGCAGGCTTCAACTGTTCAAAGCTCCGGTTAGGCCACATCGGGAGTCACGGTTCGCATCCCTGGACCCCCACACCTCAGAAAGGGATATATTTACTTTGGAGAGAGGGACTCAGTGTGGAATATTCTGGGCCTCACACCACAGGAAGGGTCATATTGACCCCGAAGAGAGGAGTTCAGTGTAGAATGTTCCAGATCTCACACTGCAAGAAGGGAAATATTGACCCCGGAGAGAGGAGTTCAGTGTAGAATATTCCGGAATAATCCCTAGTCTCTGAAGGGTTAAATGACGAGGAGGAGGCGATTAAACCCAAACTCGGGTTTGCATTTCCCTGCAATTTAGAAGGTTCAGGGGGCAACTTGATGGACGTTTTGGAGATATTCGGTCACTTCATAGATTACATAGATTACATAGAATTTACAGTGCAGAAGGAGGCCATTCGGCCCATTGAGTCTGCACCGGCTCTTGGAAAGAGCACCCTACCCCCTATCCAAGGTCAACACCTCCACCCTATCCCCATTACCCAGTAACCCCACCCAACTCTAAGGGCAATTTTGGATACTAAGGGCAATTTATCGGCCAATCCACCTAACCTGCACATCTTTGGACTGTGGGAGGAAACTGGAGCACCCGGAGGAAACCCACGCACACACGGGGAGGATGTGCAGACCCCGCACAGACAGTGACCCAAGCCGGAATCGAACCTGGGACCCTGGAGCTGTGAAGCGATTGTGCTAACCACAATGCTACCGTTCTGCCCCAGGTTATCTTGAGAGAGATGAACTATTTCTCGCTGGTTTGGGGGAGGGGGGTGGAGTCTGGGACGAGGGGAGTGGGGGTGGGTGGGGGGGGTCCGAGATAGAATCGAAAGACGAGATGTTTGCGGATTGAAATTTGCAAACGCGCCAACACACAATGGGTGGACGTGCCAGAAGCCTCTCTACCCTCGGAGGAAGAGGAACTGTGTCCGCTCCCTCTGCGGCCTGTTGCCTGCTATCTCCCCGAGTCTCCAGCGAAGATCACGACCCAACCAAAGGCTTAAACTTGAGAAAGAAACCAACTGGAAGACATCCACCTGAATCAAAGATCCTTTATCATTTTATTTTATCCGTATTTCTTTCTCTCTACCACCCTTTTCTTTCTGTATTGTTTGTGTCGAGAGTGGGGGGTGGTTGGAAACAGATAGGCAGTTGTATTTTCTTGCCAACTTAATTATAATTACTGTTAATAATAAAAGTTTGCATATAAAATAATAAAAGGGTGGCCCGGTGCCACAGTGGTTAGCACCGCTGCCTTACAGCGCCAGGGTCCCAGGTTCGATTCCCTGCCGGGTCACTGTCTGTGTGGAGTCTGCACGTTCTCCCTGTGTCTGCGTGGGTTTCATCCGGATGCTCCGGTTTCTTCCCACAGTCCAAAAATGTGCCGGTTAGGTGGATTGGCCGTGATAAATTGCCCCTTAGTGTCCAAAGATGTGCAGGTTAGGTAGGATTGCGGGATAACAGGGATGTGGCGGGGGAGTAAGCTTAAGTGGGGTGCTCTTTTAGAGGGCAGGTACAGACTCGATGGGCCAAATGGCCTCCTTCTGCACTGTAGGGATTCTATGGCTACTTGTGTTTAGATTTCACAAATCAGGGGCGGGATTCTCCCCGAACCGGCGGGGAGGGGGGGTCCCAGCGGGGCGGGGGGTCCCGGGAGGGCGGGGGGTCCCAGGAGGGGCGGGGGGGTCCCGGGGGGGCAGGGGGTCCCAGCGGGATGGAGCGGCGTGAACCACTCTGGCGTCGCGCCGCCCTAAGGTGCGGATTTCTCCGTACCTTTAAGGACCAAGCCCTAACCTTGAGGGGCTAGGCCCGCGCCGGACTGATTGGCGCCACGCCAGCCGGGGCCGAAAGGACTTCGCCGGTCGGTAGAAGTCCGCGAATGCGCAGGGGAGGGGGTCACCTCCGCGTCCGCCATCGTGAGGGCTACGGTCAACGTGGAAGGAAAAGAGTGCCCCCACGGCACAGGCCCGCCCGCCAATCGGTGGGCCCCGATCCCGGGCCAGGCCACCGTGCGGGCACCCCCCAGGGCCAGATCGCCCCGCGACCACCCCCAGGACCCCGGAGCCCACCCGCGCTGCCAGTCCCGCCGGTAAGGGAGGTGTTTTGATTCCCGCCGGCGGGACTGGCATGACAGCAGCGGGATTTCGGCCCATTGCGGGCCGGAGAATCGCTGGGGGGGCGACAGGCACGCCGCGATTCCCGCCCCCGCCGAATCTCTGGTGCCGGAGACTTCGGGAGACGGCGGGGGCGGGATTCACGCCGCCCCCCGGCGATTCTCCAACCCGGCGGGGGGGGGGGGGGGGTCAGAGAATCCAGCCCCTGGTGTTTGTGGTCAAATTAATCCACCAAATTCACGGACATTAATATAAAATCTAATTTCACCTGAGTTGTAACTCCTGGTGAAGTGGGGCTGGAATTGACTGTGCATTCACCCAGGCTGTCGTGACATAGTTTGGTGGCTTGGTCCTGGGATATTTGCCACGGTCGACGCTGACAACTTGGGGTATCAGGAAGTAGCACCAGGTTTGTAACAGCCTAACAGGATGCCCCTAGAAGCTACTCAGATCTTTCTTCAGGTGGAAGGTCTGCCTTTGGTTTATCTACAGGGTTTTCGCAAAGGCAAGTTACCTGAATTGGAGGCGGCACAATAGCACAGCGGTTAGCACTGTTGCTTCACAGCGCCAGGGTCCCAGGTTCGATTCCCGGCTTGGGCCACTGTGTCTGCGGAGTCTGCACGTTCTCCCCGCGTCTGCGCGGGTTTCCTCCACCTCCACCTCCGAAAGACGTGCTGATAGGTGAATTGGGCATTCTGAATCCTCGGGAAGGGTCCATGACTCTCGTGAACGAGTTGGTGTGGGGAAAACCATCAGGAGGGAATCCAGTTGCATTTCGAGCATGAGGGGTAGATTTGACAAAACGGAGTTGTGGGATAAAAGGAGGAAGAGGGAGATCGAAATGAGGAAACTTTCATGTGGCAATGGAAAGATTGGCAAGGGGGAGGGGGGGGGGGTGGGGGAAGGAGACGGAGAGAGAGAACGTCAATTTAAAAGGTAGGCGTTAAAAGACCGTTGAGGAAAGAGTTACCCTTTGCAGTCCAAATCAATCGATTGGAATTCATCAGCCAATGCCATGCGATGCACTATCCATTACCACAAAGACGAGAGTAGTGGAATAATCGAGGCTTTATTGAGCAAAGATGTGGTGCCTCCTGTAGCTGGAACCAGAATGGCTGCAGCTCGGTGAGTACACACATTTATACACCGCCTACTGGGCGGAGCCAGCAGGCAGGGATTTACCCATGTACCTCTGCTATACGTGTCTTACCGTAATACATATTGTATTGTGACTACCACACCATCCTTACCTTTTCCTTCTTTAAGCCTCTCATCCTGGAGAAGGTGCTGGAGATGGTGAATCGGCGAGGGTATTCCATCCGCATTTTACGTTTACTTTTGACTTCATCAGCATCTGTCTCGATCTCTACATAGTTGATGTTGCTAGTATTGGAGCTGAGCTCCAGGGGTGGCGTGAGAATGGCCTTGCTGCCGACGTGGCTGACGAACTCGAGCGGATGAAAGGGCTGGAGGCTGTCGAGTTCTGTCCAAGAGGCGCCCTCCGGCCTGTGGTTGGTGCCGGCCTGGCTGGGCAGCGTCGAGACCAGCCCGGCCCGGTTCTCCGGTGCCACATCGGTCAGCATCTTCTTGGACATCTCGGGGCTCTTCCTGCCCCCCTTGGGTACGAAGTGGGGGCGGATATGGGTCGGCGGTGGCCTGGTGCGTTTGGGCTCCCTGTCCCAGCGCCGATCGGACTGAGGTTTGGCAAACAGGTGGTGAGACAGCGGACTGGTGTCGGCGATGGATGGCCTCTGGCTGTCCGGCACCACCAGCGACATCTCATCGTCCGAGGTCAGCATGTAACTGCGCAGGAGCGAGCTCTTCCGCCCGAGCCCCGCACTGGTGCTGTCGATGCCATTGCTCTCGGCCGTCGGGTCCCTCTGATTGGCAAAGAACTGTTTCACTCCTTTGACCAGGACCTTGTTGACCTTCTGTAAACTGGTCCCTTTACGTTGTGACCTGGCTCTGCCGTCGGTCATCGACGAGGAGGGAGTGTTTGCTTCCTGGTCTTCCTCCATGGCAGTACCCACCGGGCACCACCCCTCTCGCTGCCTGTCACCTGATAGCTTCCCTCAGGTCCAATGGCACTGGGGGAGAAAACTGCAAACAGAAGAAACAGAGCGAGGTAAGTATCAATGCACAAACTCTCCCTTCAGAATTGCGGAGTGTTGGTTTAATGTCCAACTTCTGCCTTCAAATATGGTTAGAAATGGAGGGGGCTATGGGTGTGTGTGGGTGGGGGGGGGGGGGGGGGGGAGAGGGGTTACTGAGTGACAGTGTGAGGGAGCTGGATTAACATCAGTAGAGATACAGTCAGTAACACAGGGTGCTGGGGGAGAGGGGTTACTGAGTGACAGTGTGAGGGAACTGGATTAATATCATTACAGATACAGTCAGTAACACAGGGTGCTGGGGGAGAGGGGTTACTGAGTGACAGTGTGAGGGAACTGGATTAACATCAGTACAGATACAGACAGTAACACAGGGTGCTGGGGGGAGAGGGGATTACTGAGTGACAGTGTGATGGAGCTGGATTAACATCAGCAGAGATACAGTCAGTAACACAGGATGCTGGGGAGAGAGGTACTGAGTGACAGTGTGAGGGAGCTGGATTAACATCAGTAGAGATATAGTCAGTAACACAGGGTGCTGGGGGAGAGGGGTTACTGAGTGACAGTAGTGAGGGAGCTGGATTAACATCAGTACAGATACAGTCAGTAACACAGGGTGCTGGGGGAGAGGGGTTACTGAGTGACAGTGTGAGGGAGCTGGATTAATATCAGTACAGATACAGTCAGTAACACAGGGTGCTGGGAGAGGGGTTACTGAGTGACAGTGTGAGGGAAGCTGGATTAACATCAGTAGAGATACAGTCAGTAACACAGGGTGCTGGGGGAGAGGGGGTACTGAGTGACAGTGTGAGTGAGGTGGATTAACATCAGTAGAGATACAGTCAGTAACACAGGGTGCTGGGGGAGAGGGGTTACTGAGTGACAGTGTGAGGGAGCTGGATTAACATCAGTAGAGATACAGTCAGTAACACAGGGTGCTGGGGGAGAGGGGTTACTGAGTGACAGTGTGAGGGAGCTGGATTAACATCAGTAGAGATACAGTCAGTCACACAGGGTGCTGGGGGAGAGGGGTTACTGAGTGACAGTGTGAGGGAGCTGGATTAACATCAGTAGAGATACAGTCAGTAACACAGGGTGCTGGGGAGAGAGGGTACTGAGTGACAGTGTGAGGGAGCTGGATTAACATCAGTAGAGATACAGTCAGTAACACAGGGTGCTGGGGAGAGGGGTTACTGAGTGACAGTGTGAGGGGAGCTGGATTAACATAGGAAGAGATATAGTCAGTAACACAGGGTGCTGGGGGAGAGGGTTACTGAGTGACAGTATGAGGGAACTGGATTAACATCGTAACAGATACAGTCAGTAACAGGATGCTGGGGAGAGGGGTTACTGAGTGACAGCATGAGGGAACTGGATTAATATCATTACAGGTACAGTCAGTAACACAGGGTGCTGGGGGAGACGGGTTACTGAGTGACAGTGTGAGGGAGCTGGATTAACATCAGCAGAGATACAATCAGTAACACAGGCTGCTGGGGGAGAGGGGTTACTGAGTGACAGTGTGAGGGAGCTGGATTAACATCAGTACAGATACAGTCAGTAACACAGGGTGCTGGGGGAGAGAGGTAACTGAGTGACAGTGTGAGGGAGCTGGATTAACATCAATACAGATACAGTCAGTAACACAGGGTGCTGGGGGAGAGAGGTTACTGAGTGAGTGTGAGGGAGCTGGATTAACATCAATACAGATACAGTCAGTAACACAGGGTGCTGGGGGAGAAGGGTTACTGAGTGACAGTGTGAGGGAGCTGGATTAGCATCAGTAGAGATACAGTCAGTAACACAGGGTGCTGGTAGAGAGGTAACTGAGTGACAGTGTGAGGGAGCTGGGTTAACATCAGTAGAGGTACAGTCAGTAACACAGGGTGCTGGGGGAGACGGGTTACTGAGTGACAGTGTGAGGGAGCTGGATTAACATCAGCAGAGATACAATCAGTAACACAGGCTGCTGGGGGAGAGGGGTTACTGAGTGACAGTGTGAGGGAGCTGGATTAACATCAGTACAGATACAGTCAGTAACACAGGGTGCTGGGGGAGAGAGGTAACTAAGTGACAGTGTGAGGGAGCTGGATTAACATCAATACAGATACAGTCAGTAACACAGGGTGCTGGGGGAGAGAGGTTACTGAGTGAGTGTGAGGGAGCTGGATTAACATCAATACAGATACAGTCAGTAACACAGGGTGCTGGGGGAGAGGGGTTACTGAGTGACAGTGTGAGGGAGCTGGATTAGCATCAGTAGAGATACAGTCAGTAACACAGGGTGCTGGTAGAGAGGTAACTGAATGACAGTGTGAGGGAACTGGGTTAACATCAGTAGAGGTACAGTCAGTAACACAGGGTGCTGGGGAGAGGGGTTACTGAGTGACAGTGTGAGGGAGCTGGATTAACATCAACAGAGATACAGTCAGTAACACAGGGTGCTGGGGGAGAGGGGTTACTGAGTGACAGTGTGAGGGAGCTGGATTAACATCAGTACAGATACAGTCAGTATCACAGGGTGCTGGGGGAGAGGGGTTACTGAGTGACAGTGTGAGGGAGCTGGATTAACATCAGCAGAGATACAGTAAGTAACACAGGGTGCTGGGGGAGAGGGGTTACTGAGTGACAGTGTGAGGGAGCTGGATTAACATCAGTATAGATACAGTCAGTAACACAGGGTGCTGGGGGAGAGGGGTTACTGAGTGGCAGTGTGAGGGAGCTGGATTAACATCAGTAGAGATATAGTCAGTAACACAGGGTGCTGGGGGAGAGGGGTTACTGAGTGACACTGTGAGGAAGCTGGATTAACATTAGTAGAGATATAGTCAGTAACACAGGGTGCTGGGGGAGAGGGGTTACTGAGTGACAGTATGAGGGAACTGGATTAACATCGTAACAGATACAGTCAGTAACAGGATGCTGGGGAGAGGGGTTACTGAGTGACAGTGTGAGGGAACTGGATTAACATCAGTACAGATACAGTCAGTAACACAGGGTGCTGGGGGGAGAGGGGTTACTGAGTGACAGTGTGATGGAGCTGAATTAACATCAGCAGAGATACAGTCAGTAACACAGGATGCAGGGAGAGAGGTAACTGAGTGACAGTGTGAGGGAGCTGGGTTAACATCAGTAGAGATACAGTCAGTAACACAGGGTGCTGGGAGAGGGGTTACTGAGTGAAAGTGTGAGGGAGCTGGATTAACATCAGTACAGATACAGTCAGTATCACAGGGTGCTGGGGGAGAGGGGTTACTGAGTGACAGTGTGAGGGAGCTGGATTAACATCAGCTAGAGATACAGTCAGTAACACAGGGTGCTGGGGGAGAGGGGTTACTGAGTGACAGTGTGAGGGAGCTGGATTAACATCAGTATAGATACAGTCAGTAACACAGGGTGCTGGGGGAGAGGGGTTACTGAGTGGCAGTGTGAGGGAGCTGGATTAACATCAGTAGAGATACAGTCAGTAACACAGGGTGCTGGGGGAGAGGGGTTACTGAGTGACAGTGTGAGGGAGCTGGATTAACATCAGTAGAGATACAGTCAGTAACACAGGGTGCTGGGGGAGAGGGGTTACTGAGTGACAGTGTGAGGGAGCTGGATTAACATCAGTAGAGATACAGTCAGTAACACAGGATGCTGGGGAGAGGGGTTACTGAGTGACAGTGTGAGGGAGCTGGATTAACATCAGTAGAGATACAGTCAGTAACACAGGGTGCTGGGGGAGAGGGGTTACTGAGTGACAGTGTGAGGGAACTGGATTAACATCAGTACAGATACAGTCAGTAACACAGGGTGCTGGGGGGAGAGGGGTTACTGAGTGACAGTGTGATGGAGCTGGATTAACATCAGCAGAGATACAGTCAGTAACACAGGATGCTGGGAGAGAGGTAACTGAGTGACAGTGTGAGGGAGCTGGGTTAACATCAGTAGAGATACAGTCAGTAACACAGGGTGCTGGGAGAGGGGTTACTGAGTGACAGTGTGAGGAAGCTGGATTAACATCAGTAGAGATATAGTCAGTAACACAGGGTGCTGGGGGAGAGTGTTTACTGAGTGACAGTATGAGGGAAATGGATTAACATCGTAACAGATACAGTCAGTAACACAGGGTGCTGGGAGAGGGGTTACTGAGTGACAGTGTGAGGAAGCTGGATTAACATCAGTAGAGATATAGTCAGTAACACAGGGTGCTGGGGGAGAGGGGTTACTGAGTGACAGTGTGAGTGAGGCGGATTAACATCAGTAGAGATACAGTCAGTAACACAGGGTGCTGGGGGAGAGGGGTTACTGAGTGACAGTGTGAGGGAGCTGGATTAACATCAGTACAGATACAGTCAGTAACACAGGGTGCTGGGGAGAGGGGTTACTGAGTGACAGTGTGAGGGAGCTGGATTAACATCAGTACAGATGCAGTCAGTCACACAGGGTGCTGGGGAGATGGGTTACTGAGTGACAGTGTGAGGGAGCTGGATTAACATCAGTAGAGATACAGTCAGTAACACAGGGTGCTGGGAGAGAGGTAACTGAGTGACAGTGTGAGGGAGCTGGGTTAACATCAGTAGAGATACAGTCAGTAACACAGGGTGCTGGGGAGAGGGGTTACTGAGTGACAGTGTGAGGAAACTGGATTAACATTAGTAGAGATATAGTCAGTAACACAGGGTGCTGGGGGAGAGGGGTTACTGAGTGACAGTATGAGGGAACTGGATTAACATCGTAACAGATACAGTCAGTAACACAGGGATGCTGGGGGAGAGGGGTTACTGAGTGACAGTAGTGAGGGAACTGGATTAACTATCATTACAGGTACAGTCAGTAACACAGGGTGCTGGGGGAGACGGGTTACTGAGTGACAGTGTGAGGGAGCTGGATTAACTATCAGTAGAGATACAGTCAGTAACACAGGGTGCTGGGGAGAGGGGTTACTGAGTGACAGTGTGAGGGAGCTGGATTAACATCAGTAGAGATACAGTCAGTAACACAGGGTGCTGGGGGCAGATGGGTTACTGAGTGACAGTGTGAGGGAGCTGGATTAACATCATGTAGAGATACAGTCAGTAACACAGGGTGCTGGGGAGAGAGGGTAACTGAGTGACAGTGTGAGGGAGCTGGATTAACATCAGTAGAGATACAGTCAGTAACACAGGGTGCTGGGGAGAGGGGATACTGAGTGACAGATGTGAGGGAGCTGGATTAACATCAGTAGAGATATAGTCAGTAACACAGGGTGCTGGGGGAGAGGGGTTACTGAGTGACAGTATGAGGGAACTGGATTAACAGTCAGTAACAGATACAGTCAGTAACACAGGGTGCTGGGGGAGAGGGGTTACTGAGTGACAGTATGAGGGAACTGGATTAACATCAGTAACAGATACAGTCAGTAACACAGGGTGCTGGGGAGAGGGGTTACTGAGTGACAGTGTGAGGGAGCTGGATTAACATCAGCAGAGATACAGTCAGTAACACAGGGTGCTGGGGGAGAGGGGTTACTGAGTGACAGTGTGAGGGAGCTGGATTAACATCAGCAGAGATACAGTCAGTAACACAGGGTGCTGGGGAGAGGGGTTACTGAGTGACAGTGTGAGGGAGCTGGATTAACATCAGTAGAGATACAGTCAGTAACACAGGGTGCTGGGGAGGGGGGTACTGAGTGACAGTGTGAGGGAGCTGGATTAACATTAGTAGAGTTACAGTCAGTAACACAGGGTGCTGGGGAGAGGGGTTACTGAGTGACAGTGTGAGGAAACTGGATGAACATCAGTAGAGATACAGTCAGTAACACAGGGTGCTGGGGGAGAGGGGTTACTGAGTGACAGTATGAGGGAACTGGATAACATCGTAACAGATACAGTCAGTAACAGGATACTGGGGAGAGGGGTTACTGAGTGACAGTATGAGGGAACTGGATTAATATCATTACAGGTACAGTCAGTAACACAGGGTGCTGGGGGAGACGGGTTACTGAGTGACAGTGTGAGGGAGCTGGATTAACTTCAGCAGAGATACAGTCAGTAACACAGGGTGCTGGGGGAGAGGGGTTACTGAGTGACAGTGTGAGGGAGCTGGATTAACATCAATACAGATACAGTCAGTAACACAGGGTGCTGGGGGAGAGGGGTTACTGAGTGACAGTGTGAGGGAGCTGGATTAGCATCAGTAGAGATACAGTCAGTAACACAGGGTGCTGGGGGAGAGGGGTTACTGAGTGACAGTGTGAGGGAGCTGGATTAACATCAATACAGATACAGTCAGTAACACAGGGTGCTGGGGGAGAGGGGTTACTGAGTGACAGTGTGAGGGAGCTGGATTAACATCAGTAGAGATACAGTCAGTAACACAGGGTGCTGGGGGGAGAGGGGTTACTGAGTGACAGTGTGAGGGAGCTGGATTAGCATCAGTAGAGATACAGTCAGTAACACAGGGTGCTGGGTAGAGAGGTTACTGAGTGACAGTGTGAGGGAGCTGGATTAACATCAGTAGAGATACAGTCAGTAACTACAGGGTGCTGGGGGAGAGGGGTTACTGAGTGACAGTGTGAGGGAGCTGGATTAACTTCAGTACAGATACAGTCAGTAACACAGGGTGCTGGGGGAGAGGGGTTACTGAGTGACAGTGTGAGGGAGCTGGATTAACATCAGTAGAGATACAGTCAGTAACACAGGGTGCTGGGGGCAGAGGGGTTACTGAGTGACAGTGTGAGGGAGCTGGATTAACATCAGTAGAGATACAGTCAGTAACACAGGGTGCTGGGGAGAGAGGGTACTGAGTGACAGTGTGAGGGAGCTGGATTAACATCAGTAGAGATACAGTCAGTAACACAGGGTGCTGGGGAGAGGGATACTGAGTGACAGTGTGAGGGAGCTGGATTAACATCAGTAGAGATACAGTCAGTAACACAGGGTGCTGGGGGAGAGGGGTTACTGAGTGACAGTGTGAGGGAGCTGGATTAACATCAGTAGAGATACAGTCAGTAACACAGGGTGCTGGGGGAGAGGGGTTACTGAGTGACAGTGTGAGGGAGCTGGATTAACATCAGTAGCGATACAGTCAGTAACACAGGGTGCTGGGGAGAGGGGTTACTGAGTGACAGTGTGAGGGAGCTGGATTAACATCAGCAGAGATACAGTCAGTAACACAGGGTGCTGGGGGAGAGGGGTTACTGAGTGACAGTGTGAGGGAGCTGGATTAACATCAGCAGAGATACAGTCAGTAACACAGGGTGCTGGGGAGAGGGGTTACTGAGTGACAGTGTGAGGGAGCTGGATTAACATCAGTAGAGATACAGTCAGTAACACAGGGTGCTGGGGGAGAGGGGTTACTGAGTGACAGTGTGAGGGAGCTGGATTAACATCAGTAGAGATACAGTCAGTAACACAGGGTGCTGGGGAGAGGGGTTACTGAGTGACAGTGTGAGGGAGCTGGATTAACATCAGTAGAGATACAGTCAGTAACACAGGGTGCTGGGGGAGAGGGGTTACTGAGTGACAGTGTGAGGGAGCTGGATTAACATCAGTAGAGATACAGTCAGTAACACAGGGTGCTGGGGGAGAGGGGTTACTGAGTGACAGTGTGAGGGAGCTGGATTAACATCAGTAGAGATACAGTCAGTAACACAGGGTGCTGGGGGAGAGGGGTTACTGAGTGACAGTGTGAGGGAGCTGGATTAACATCAGTAGAGATACAGTCAGTAACACAGGGTGCTGGGGGAGAGGGGTTACTGAGTGACAGTGTGAGGGAGCTGGATTAACATCAGTACGAGATACAGTCAGTAACACAGGGTGCTGGGGGAGAGAGGGTACTGAGTGACAGTGTGAGGGAGCTGGATTAACATCAGTAGAGATACAGTCAGTAACACAGGGTGCTGGGGGAGAGGGGTTACTGAGTGACAGTGTGAGGGAGCTGGATTAACATCAATACAGATACAGTCAGTAACACAGGGTGCTGGGGGAGAGGGGTTACTGAGTGACAGTGTGAGGGAGCTGGATTAGCATCAGTAGAGATGCAGTCAGTAACACAGGGTGCTGGTAGAGAGGTAACTGAGTGACAGTGTGAGGGAACTGGGTTAACATCAGTAGAGATACAGTCAGTAACACAGGGTGCTGGGGAGAGGGGTTACTGAGTGACAGTGTGAGGGAGCTGGATTAATATCAGTACAGATACAGTCAGTAACACAGGGTGCTGGGGAGAGGGGTTACTGAGTGACAGTGTGAGGGAGCTGGGTTAACATCAGTAGAGATACAGTCAGTAACACAGGGTGCTGGGGGCAGATGGGTTACTGAGTGACTGTGTGAGGGAGCTGGATTAACATCAGTACAGATACAGTCAGTAACACAGGGTGCTGGGGGAGAGAGGGTACTGAGTGACAGTGTGAGGGAGCTGGATTAACATCAGTAGAGATACAGTCAGTAACACAGGGTGCTGGGGGAGAGGGGTTACTGAGTGACAGTGTGAGGGAGCTGGATTAACATCAGTAGCGATACAGTCAGTAACACAGGGTGCTGGGGGAGAGGGGTTACTGAGTGACAGTGTGAGGGAGCTGGATTAACATCAGTAGAGATACAGTCAGTAACACAGGGTGCTGGGGAGAGAGGTTACTGAGTGACAGTGTGAGGGAGCTGGATTAACATCAGTAGAGATACAGTCAGTAACACAGGGTGCTGGGGAGAGGGGTTACTGAGTGACAGTGTGAGGGAGCTGGATTAATATCAGTAGAGATACAGTCAGTAACACAGGGTGCTGGGGAGAGGGGTTACTGAGTGACAGTGTGAGGGAGCTGGATTAACATCAGTAGAGATACAGTCAGTAACACAGGGTGCTGGGGGAGAGGGGTTACTGAGTGACAGTGTGAGGGAGCTGGATTAACATCAGTAGAGATACAGTCAGTAACACAGGGTGCTGGGGGAGAGGGGTTACTGAGTGACAGTGTGAGGGAGCTGGATTAACATCAGTAGAGATACAGTCAGTAACACAGGGTGCTGGGGGAGAGGGGTTACTGAGTGACAGTGTGAGGGAGCTGGATTAACATCAGTAGAGATACAGTCAGTAACACAGGGTGCTGGGGGAGAGGGGTTACTGAGTGACAGTGTGAGGGAGCTGGATTAACATCAGTAGAGATACAGTCAGTAACACAGGGTGCTGGGGGAGAGGGGTTACTGAGTGACAGTGTGAGGGAGCTGGATTAACATCAGTAGAGATACAGTCAGTAACACAGGGTGCTGGGGGAGAGGGGTTACTGAGTGACAGTGTGAGGGAGCTGGATTAACATCAGCAGAGATACAGTCAGTAACACAGGGTGCTGGGGGAGAGGGGTTACTGAGTGACAGTGTGAGGGAGCTGGATTAACATCAGCAGAGATACAGTCAGTAACACAGGGTGCTGGGGAGAGGGGTTACTGAGTGACAGTGTGAGGGAACTGGATTAACATCAGTAGAGATACAGTCAGTAACACAGGGTGCTGGGGGAGAGGGGTTACTGAGTGACAGTATGAGGGAACTGGATTAACATCAGTAACAGATACAGTCAGTAACACAGGGTGCTGGGGAGAGGGGTTACTGAGTGACAGTGTGAGGGAGCTGGATTAACATCAGCAGAGATACAGTCAGTAACACAGGGTGCTGGGGGAGAGGGGTAACTGAGTGACAGTGTGAGGGAGCTGGATTAACATCAGTAGAGATACAGTCAGTAACACAGGGTGCTGGGGGAGAGGGGTTACTGAGTGACAGTGTGAGGGAGCTGGATTAATATCAGTACAGATACAGTCAGTAACACAGGGTGCTGGGGAGAGGGGTTACTGAGTGACAGTGTGAGGGAGCTGGGTTAACATCAGTAGAGATACAGTCAGTAACACAGGGTGCTTGGGGCAGATGGGTTACTGAGTGACAGTGTGAGGGAGCTGGATTAACATCCGTACAGATACAGTCAGTAACACAGGGTGCTGGGAGAGAGGTAACTGAGTGACAGTGTGAGGGAGCTGGATTAACTTCAGTAGAGATACAGTCAGTAACACAGGGTGCGGGGGAGAGGGGTTACTGAGTGACAGAGTGAGGAAGCTGGATTAACATCAGTAGAGATATAGTCAGTAACACAGGGTGCTGGGGGAGAGGGGTTACTGAGTGACAGTATGAGGGAACTGGATTAACATCGTAACAGATACAGTCAGTAACACAGGGTGCTGGGGGAGAGGGGTTACTGAGTGACAGTATGAGGGATCTGGATTAACATCGTAACAGATACAGTCAGTAACGCAGGGTGCTGGGAGAGGGGTTACTGAGTGACAGTGTGAGGAAGCTGGATTAACATCAGCAGAGATACAGTCAGTAACACAGGGTGCTGGGGGAGAGGGGTTACTGAGTGACAGTGTGAGGGAGCTGGATTAACATCAGCAGAGATTCAGTCAGTAACACAGGGTGCTGGGAGAGGGGTTACTTTGTGACAGTGTGAGGGAACTGGATTAACATCAGTAGAGATACAGTCAGTAACACAGGGTGCTGGGGGAGAGGGGTTACTGAGTGACAGTATGAGGGAACTGGATTAACATCGTAACAGATACAGTCAGTAACACAGGGTGCTGGGAGAGGGGTTACTGAGTGACAGTGTGAGGAAGCTGGATTAACATCAGCAGAGATAGTCAGTAACACAGGGTGCTGGGGGAGAGGGGTTACTGAGTGACAGTGTGAGGGAGCTGGATTAACATCAGCAGAGATACAGTCAGTAACACAGGGTGCTGGGGGAGAGGTAGCTGAGTGACAGTGTGAGGGAGCTGGATTAACATCAGTAGAGATACAGTCAGTAACACAGGGTGCTGGGGGAGAGGTAGCTGAGTGACAGTGTGAGGGAGCTGGATTAACATCAGCAGAGATACAGTCAGTAACACAGGGTGCTGGGGGAGAGGTAGCTGAGTGACAGTGTGAGGGAGCTGGATTAACATCAGTACAGATACATGGGGTGGAGTGGAGGGGGTGGGATGCAGAGAGGGGTTACTGAGCTCAATAATTGGTGGATGAAACAATAGAGAGAATTCCTACCTCGTGTTTTGGACGAGACCGAATGCTACAGTTGTGTGGCTGTAGAGGGTGAATGGAGTTGGCCTTTGTAAAAGGCAGAGCCTTCAATCTGGCAGACGTTGGAAACTGGTCCTCTCCACGTGTTCCTATTTGGCCGCAGTAACTGTCGCTCCAAACCGTCAGTGAAGAGGCTGCCTGTGACATCACAGGGGATAGAATCAGCAGCGTTTGAAGTGTTCCTTCAATACGTTCCTTAAAGGAACTGTGGTGAATGTGATTCACACTATATATAGTTGCCAATGTCACTCCATGTATATATGTTCGTTATCTACCCATTGTAAGTGCAGTTGCACTATCCGACCACCAGGTGGAGTCGCTCTGGGAGTACGCGAGAGTTTGTACTGGGCTCCTCCCTTGTCTCTGCCCAGGACTCCTCCGCCTGGGACCAATGTATAAAGATCAGTGCCTTGGAGCCAGCCTGCCAGTTCACCTGAAGTTCAACGACGAATAGGCTGGCTCTATTGTAAGTGTATTAAAGCCTCTGTTCAGATCCAACTACATGTGTTCGCTGAATTGATGGTTCCATCAATTTAATACACTTAAGAAGCTGCCGAAGTAAAGCATGGAATCCGCTCTAAAACCAGGACGTCTAGAACTCGATCCGCAGGATGCAGAGGCGAAAGAAACCTTCTGCCACTGGCTGAAATGTTTTAAGGCCTACCTGGCCGAAATCAGCACCGCTGAAACTACGGAGGAAGAAAAGCTCAGCCTACTGCACGCGAGGGTAAGCCACAGTATTTCTACACAACTAAATCCAGCCGGTTCCTACACTGCTGCGCTGGCGATTTTGGACAAAATGTATATTAGGCCCATGAACGAGGTCTTTGCCCGCCATGTGTTCACGACTCGCCGACAACGGGCTACTGAAACTTTAGCTGAATTTGCATGCGAGTTGAACAATCTCTCAAATGACTGCAATTACCAGGCCGTAACCGCGGCCGAACACAGGGAGCTTGCTGTGCGGGATGTTTTTGTAGCGGGCCTTCGATCTAGCTTTGCATGCCAGAGACTATTAGAAAATGGGGCCCAGGGCTTAGAGACTACCGTAGAGGCTGCTATCATGATGGAAGTTTCCTTCCGCAGCCTCAACTCATTTCCCACGGACCCCGCTAACTCTGCATGGGCCCCCGACCTGAGGACCCCCCAAGCCTGTGCCGCAAGGCCCCCCAACTATCGCGCTGCCACAGCCCTACTGTCCCAGTCAACTACTCAAACTATCCAGCTGCTCCAGCTAATTACTCAGCTTCCCCAGCCAGCTACTCAGCTCGCCAAACCAGTTATTCAACTGCTCCAGCCGGCCACTATTCAGCTCGCCAAACCAGTTATTCAACTGCTCCAGCCTGCCACTATTCAGCTCCCCAAACCAGTTATTCAACTGCTCCAGCCTGCCACTATTCAGCTCCCTAAACCAGTTATTCAACTGCTCCAGCCTGCCACTATTCAGCTCCCCAAACCAGTTATTCAACTGCTCCAGCCGGCCACTATTCAGCTCCCCAAACCAGTTATTCAACTGCTCCAGCCTGCCACTATTCAGCTCCCCAAACCAGTTATTCAACTGCTCCAGCCTGCCACTATTCAGCTCCCCAAACCAGTTATTCAACTGCTCCAGCCTGCCACTATTCAGCTCCCCAAACCAGTTATTCAACTGCTCCAGCCTGCCACTATTCAGCTCCCCAAACCAGTTATTCAACTGCTCCAGCCTGCCACTATTCAGCTCCCCAAACCAGTTATTCAACTGCTCCAGCCGGCCACTATTCAGCTCCCCAAACCAGTTATTCAGCCGCTCCAGCCGGCCACTATTCAGCTCCCAAAACCAGTTATTCAACTGCTCCAGCCTGCTACTTCTGTGGACAAAGCCAGCACCCGCGGCAGCACTGCTCAGCCCGATCCGCGACCTGCAGCAGCTGCGGGAAGAAAGGCCACTATGCTAAAGTGTGCCTCGGCAGAAGGGCCCCAGCCCTCAACACCCCAACAGTCCAAAAACATCGCCCCCAGCACCAGCAGGCCCGCGGGGCCCGAAACGCTGCGGCCTACGCTCAGGCTCCACCCCCTCCCGCCACGTACAATCCATGGGGGCCGCCATCTTGGCAAACCTCCACCATGCGGCCGGCCACGTGCGATTCATGGGGGCCGCCATCTTGGCAAACCTCCGCCATGCGGCCGGCCACGTGCGATTCATGGGGGCCACCATCTTGGACGCCATCTTCATCACCACCCTCCACGTGCGATCCACGGGCCCGAGCTGCATCCCCAGACTCAAACAGCTCATCGGAGGAGGACAACCTCCCCGGGCAGTCACCACATGGCCCGCAACTCAGCGCAGTGTTACTGCATCAAGCTCGCCAGAACGCAGCGGCATCTACTCGACAGGACTCCCAATTGGAAGAATTTGACTCCCCCGGGCACCCACCAAGCGGCCCGCAACTCAACAGGGTCACCCTTGACCAATCTCGCCCCAAGCATCTGAGAAATTCAATGACGGAGGTCCAGATCAACGGGTACAACACGCCGTGCCTCTTCGACTCCGGGAGCACAGAGAGCTTCATACACCCAGAGCTGGTAAGACGCTGTTCCCTCCTTATTTATCCCATCATCCAAACTATCGCCCTCGCTTCGGGCTCTCATTCCATCCAAATCCAAGGCCGCACTACAGCAACGCTAACGATTCGAGGCGCTAGCTATTCCAAATTTAAACTGTATGTCTTGCCCTACCTCTGCGCGCCACTCCTCTTAGGCTTGGATTTCCAATGTAATCTCAAGAGTCTCACCCTCAGCTTCGGCGGGCCCCTGCCCCGACTCACTATCTGCAGCCTCGCCACGCTGCGCATCGCCCCCCCCTCCTCTCTTCGCCAACCTCACCCCGGATTGCAAACCGGTAGCCACCCGCAGCAGGCGGTACAGCCTGCAGGATAGGGTATTTATCAGAACGGAGGTCCGAAGGCTGCTCAGTGAGGGGATCATAGAGGCCGGTAACAGCCCCTGGAGAGCTCAGGTGGTGGTCGTCAAGGCCGGGGAAAAATTCCGCATTATCGTCGATTATAGCCAGACCATAAATCGCTTTACGCTCCTAGACGCGTATCCCCTCCCCAGAATCGCAGACACGGTAAACCAGATCGTCCAATATCGGCTCTTTTCCACGGTGGATCTGAAGTCTGCATACCACCAGCTCACAATCCGCCCGGAGGACCGCCACTACACGGCGTTCGAGGCCGATGGCCGCCTCTTCCATTTCCTCCGGGTTCCCTTCGGCGTCACTAACGGGGTTTCGGTGTTCCAACGAGCAATGGACCGAATGGTAGACCAGTACGGGCTGCGGGCCACGTTTCCGTATCTGGATAATGTTACCATCTGCGGCCATGACCAGCAGGACCACGACGCCACCTCCACCGTTTTCTCCAGATGGCCCAAAAATTAAACCTTACATATAACAAGGAGAAATGCGTGTTCCGCACAAACAGACTAGCCATCCTCGGCTACGTCGTGGAGAACGGAGTCCTGGGCCCAGACCAGGACCGCATGCCGCATGGCCCCAAGGCCCTCAAACGGTGCTTGGGGCTCTTTTCGTACTACGCCCAGTGGGTCCCCCAATATGCGGACAAAGCCCGCCCACTCTTCAAGGCCACACTATTTCCCCTGTCTGCTGAGGCGCGCCAAGCCTTCAGCTGCATCAGGGACGACATCGCCAAAGCAGCCATGCGGGCGGTGGATGAATCCACTCCCGTTCAGGTTGAGAGCGACGCCTCAGAGGTAGCGCTAGCAGCCACTTTAAACCAAGCTGGGCGGCCCGTTGCATTTTTCTCCCGTACCCTATCCGCTTCAGAACTCCGACACTCCTCAGTCGAGAAGGAAGCACAAGCCATCGTGGAGGCTATCCGACACTGGAGGCACTACCTCGCAGGTAGGAGGTTCACCCTCATCACCGACCAACAGTCGGCCGCCTTCATGTTCGACAACTCGCAAAGGGGCAAAATTAAAAATGACAAAATTCTTCGGTGGAAGATCGAACTCTCCACCTACAATTACGATATCAAATATCGACCGGGGAAGCTCAACGAGCCCTCGGATGCCCTATCCCGCGGGACATGCGCCAGCGCGCAAATCAGCCGCCTAAAAGCCATCCACGAGGACCTCTGCCACCCAGGGGTCACCCGGCTCGCCCACTACATCAGAGCCCGAAACCTGCCTTTCTCCAACAAGGAGGTAAAAGCGGTCACCAGGGACTGCCCGATCTGTGCGGAGTGCAAACCGCACTTCAATAGACCAGGCAGGGCCCAACTGGTCAAGGCTTCTAGGCCCTTTGAACGCCTTGCGATCGATTTCAAAGGGCCACTCCCCTCCACTAAAAAAAACATTTACTTCCTTAACATTATTGACGAGTTCTCCCGATTCCCCTTCCCCATCCCGTACCCCGATATGACCTCCCACACAGTCATTAGGGCCCTGCATAGTGTCTTCACCCTGTTCGGTTTCCCCAGCTATGTGCCCAGCGACCGGGGTGCGTCCTTTATGAGTGACGAGCTGCGTCAGTACCTGCTCGACAAGGGCATCGCCTCGAGCAGGACTACCAGCTACAGCCCCAGGGGGAACGGACAGGTGGAGAGGGAGAACGCGATGGTCTGGAAGACCGTCCTTCTGACCCTCAGGTCCAGAAAGCTCCAAGTTTCCCAATGGCAGGAAGTCCTCCCTGACGCGCTCCACGCAATTAGATCCCTCCTGTGTACAGCTACCAACCAAACCCCACACGAGCGGCTCTTCATTTTTTCCAGGGGCACTACCACAGGGGTCTCAGTTCCGGCGTGGCTGAGGACGCCAGGCCCGGTTCTCCTAAGGAAGCACGTCAGGGCGCACAAGACCGACCCCATTGTTGAAAAGGTGCGCCTGCTTCATTCCAACCCACAGGACGCATTTGTTGAGTTCCCGGACGGTCGCCAGGACACAGTATCCCTCCGGGACCTGGCACCCGGTGGATCCAGTCCCCCATCTACCCCCACCGAGGAACTCCTTTCCCCGTTCCCTATGCGGCCGCCCCCTTGCGCCCCCAATTCTGCGAGCTCATCCCACCAGTCCTGAGCGCCAGCACCAGCCCGCCCCCCGCGCCCCCAGTCTCCATTCGACCAGGAGGTGTATGAGGCTCGGACAAGACTCGCCCCGGAGCCGGCAACCGTACCCCAGACCTCGACGCCCGCCCAGCCACCACAAGAGGCTGCAACCCCGGTGCTCCGCAGATCAAAACCGACAATTCGTCCTTTGGACAGACTGACTCTTTGAGCCATCACCCCCGCCGGACTTTTTTAACAGGGGGTAAATGTGGTGAATGTGATTCACACTATATATAGTTGCCAATATCACTCCGTGTATATATGTTCGTTATCTACCCATTATAAGTGCAGTTGCACTATCCGACCACCAGGGGGAGTCGCTCTGGGAGTACGCGAGAGTTTGTACTGGGCTCCTCCCTTGGCTGTGCCCAGGACTCCTCCCCCTGGGACCGATGTATAAAGATCAGTGCCTTAGAGCCAGCCTGCCATTTCACCTGAAGTTCAACGACGAATAGGCTGGCTCTATTGTAAGTGTATTAAAGCCTCTGTTCAGATCCAACTACATGTGTTCGCTGAATTGATGGTTCCATCAGTGGTTTAAACCACGCCGGCGGGAAAGGCCTAACAGCGGCAGGACTTCGGCCCATCGCGGGCTGGAGAATTGCCGCGGGGGACCCGCCGACAGCGCGGTGCAATTCCCGCCTCTGCCGAATCGGGACATGGCGGGGGCGGGATTGATGCCCCGGGGGGTCAGAGAATCCCACCCCACGAGTTTGGAAGTAACAAAAGAGGTTAGAAATGGGCAAGTGAGGGCAGCACGGTGGCCTAGTGGTTAGCACAACTGCCTCACAGCGCTGAGGTCCCAGGTTCGATTCCGGCTCTGGGTCACTGTCTGTGTGGAGTTTGCACATTCTCCCCGTGTCTGCGTGGGTTTCACCCCCACAACCCAAAAATGTGCAGAGTAGGTGGATTGGCCACGCTAAATTGCCCCTTAATTGGAAAAAATAATTGGGTAATCTAAATTAAAAAAAAAAAAAGAAATGGGCAAGTGGAATGTGTCAGCCAGCTCCTCAAAACTGGCGAATCTCCCCTCTGTGAAGGGATCCCCAAAATGCGCAGGTCCTCTTCCCTTCCAAGACCCGAGTGATGGGTCCAAACCCGAAGGCAAAAAGAGGTCAACATTACAAACAGGGGCGACAGAATTCAGGGGGAGAAGTTGGAAATTCTGCCGAAATTCTTTCCAAATCCTGAGGGAGGCAGTCAGCTGAACCCCGAGACAGTGAGTCGTTAAACAGATCCATCATTAGGGGTAGAAGCTGTTCCGAGGACATTTTCCAAACCTGGGCTGGGGAATCGGCAAGCTTTGCCAGGTTGCGGTCGGCCCAATACACCGTTAAAATCTCTCCCGGGCAGAATGGGGAATCCAATTCTCGTCTCCTCTTCGATAGTCAGGATAGGGGAGGTGGTGGCCCAGGGGTATTAATCAGAGTCCCCGTGCCAAGCCCTGGGGACCCCGGTTCAAATCCCACTCTGGCAGATGGAGAACTTTGAATTCAATAAAAATCTGGAATAAAAAGGTGGCAATGAAACCTGTAAAAATCCATCTGATTCACTAATGCCCTTTAGGGAAGGAAATCTGCCGTCCTTACCTGGCCTGGCCTACATGTGACTCCAGACCCACAGCAATGTGGTTGACTTTTAAATGCCCTCTGAGATGGGCAATAAATGCTGGCACGGCCGGCGACGCCCACATCCCATGAACGAATAAAACAAAAACGTTCAGAAAGCTAATCATACTCGATTCGCCCTAACTTACCAAGTAAGGAACTTGGTAAAACCCTCGTCTGTTTCACATTTCTCATTTAATCCCTATCCTGCCGGCTGCTTTTAAAACCATCGACTTCGGGTTTTGAACCAAACCCCCCCTCCCACTGGCTGCAGGCTGCTATGTGGACTGATCTGGCAGATTGAGTGGCATAGCCCATAATGTCACGCTGATGGACTTGGCAAGCAGCTCGTTTTCAATCCGGGTCTTGGGACCGATTCTAGTATGGGAGCTTGTCAGAAACTTTTGGAACAGGAGATGCCAGCCCCATTTTGTCAGTTCTGTGAACGATCCCGGCCTGAAGTAGCTTTCAGGAGCCAGACCCGTGAAGGAAACTACTGGTTTGAAAAGCTGCGGTCGGGTTCTCCCATCAGGTCTGTCAGAGGTTAATCATCTGTCTGAATGGCTGGGAAAAGCCTAGTCTGAGAACTCTCTTCACGATACAGCCAGAATCTCTGCGCAGAGACCAGACAAGCAGTTGAACAGCAGAGTGGATGTAAAATCTGCTGTCAACTCTCAGGTAGAAAACTCCAAGAAGATAACAGGGACACTGAGAGTCCACCTGGTGGTCACATGATAGAATTGCACGGTAGCACGGTAGCATGGTGGTTAGCATAAATGCTTCACAACTCCAGGGTCCCAGGTTCGATTCCCGGCTGGGTCACTGTCTGTGCGGAGTCTGCACATCCTGTGTGTGCGTGGGTTTCCTCCGGGTGCTCCGGTTTCCTCCCAAAGTCCAAAGATGTGCGGGTTAGGTGGATTGGCCATGCTAAATTGCCCGTAGTGTCCTAAAAAGTAAGGTTAAGAGGGGAGGGAGGGGGGGGGGGGGGGGTTGTTGGGTTACGGGTATAGGGTGGATACGTAGGTTTGAGTAGGATGATCATGGCTCGGCACAACATCGAGGGCCGAAGGGCCTGTTCTGTGCTGTACTGTTCTATGTTCTATGTAAGGTAGAATCTCCTGTGTGAAGGCAATTCTGGAAGTTCTGATGGATGGTAGTCCTTAAAAGATCCAAACTCACCGATGGATTGCAACACCTCGGACTCTGGAGAGATCACCCTGACAAGAACCTCAACCTCAGCAGCAAAGATCCTCAAATCTCTCATACACTTTTAATCCCTGTTATTTTTAATCCTTTCCCTACCCCCTACCACATGTTTGTCTTGCGTGTATGTCTGGGTGGAGGATGGGACGGGGTTTTGAGAATACGTAGACTAATAGACCATTGTTCCATTATTTCCATTATATATTCATCTTTTATCTTGTTATAAGTAAACAGTTTGTTCATGTTTTACCTGTTACAAAGGTCTCTGCAACTCACTGGACCAGTCAGGGGTTAAATATCTCAGGGAAATACACAAATTATTGGTTAATTCACTATGTTGGGGTGGGGTGGGGGGGGGTCTGTGGGGCTGGAACTGACTGTGCAGCTGCCCAGGTAGACACCAGTTCGAATTGTAATTGTAACCTTTGCCTGTGCATCAGTAGCTCCGGAGTTGGGGTCAGTGAGGGTCGGCGGTCCACCTTCTAGATGGAGTCCACCCACCCCTGTTGCTCCAACCGTTCTGTCTGCATGGCACAAACACGATACAAAGTAATTTCCCACCTTCTGACTGACTGGAGTACCTCCCAAAGCGTGGATGGAGAGATAGGTGAGGTGGTTTGCGGAGGGAGACAAGCACTCACAAACGGTGGTGTCTGATAACAGAGTGGTCTCTGGTCTCCGGGGGAGGGCGTGGGGGGGGGGGGGGGCTTTAGGAAGGGCCGGAATCAAACAGTCAATCAGCAGAATGCGGGGCATTATCCCATTATCCCAGATGCCAATCAAGGAGTAGTCAGCTGCCAATACCGAAGGGGGGAGGGCTATACGAAAAATAAAAAAAGTCGATTCGAGAATATGCACGCTGAACATGTGTCATGTGAGAGTACCTTTCAGAAATGCGTGTTTACAAATGGGTGTGTATATAAAGATCTGTAGAGAGAGTACCTTTAAGAAATTACTGCAGTGATGTCAGAGTGTGGGTGGAGCTGGGCTGTCTGTCAGCTTTTTACTTTTGTTTTTGAGCAGGCTGCAGAGTGTGTTTTAGTTTTGTTTTCAGTGTTGGAGCTGAAGCCAGACAGAGCAGGTGTACTGCTGTTCTCTCTGCCATCAAAAGACTATCTCTTGATCATTTGGTCAATTATAAATGTTCTCAGTAGTGATTGTAAACCTGATGTGCTTCTGGTAAAAGGTCGTATGGATGTTAAAAAGGAAAACTTAAAGGATTACTTAGTGTTGTATTCTTTGGGGGTTGTATTTGAATTGATGGTTGCTAAGATGTTCACTGTATGTTTTAAAAAGGTTAACTTGAGTTCATAGAAGAAACATTGTTTTGCTTTTAAAAAATACTTTTCCATTTCTGCCGTACCACACCTGTAGAGTGGGCCGTGTGCTCCCCATACCACAATCTAGTAAAAGTTGTGGGTCAGGTGAACTCCATGATACACTTTGGGGTTCTCTAAACCCTGGCCCAAAGCAACATGCAAAGAAACAAAAAATGTTCTGCCGTTTGGTCGCAGGAGATGCCACGGATCTACCCCGTCCCCTCTCAATCTGCACCATAAAAGAGGCCACAGGCCTGGCCATCCTAGATGGGCAAGAGACTTTGCACACGATCAATGAGTTGGGTTGGCTCTCAGAGACGTGACCCGTTTGGCTCTAATCCGTTAGGGCGTTTCGATGGCTCTCAATGTGGCCTCATGCACCTTGACGGTTTGGTTCACTTATTCCAGCTTCCAATTGATGTGGGTCAGAGCCTCATCAATCGAACCTTTTAGGTCTGTCGCCAAACACGTGCCAATGTTTTTCCAACTCTCCTGCCATTATGTGGGCGGGACCGTCGGCAGTTCGTGGCGCGGTCGGTCAGGGAGAAGGCAAGCCTGTTCCCCGCACATTACCGAGCGCGGAGTCCTGCGATGCTCCGGTTGCTCAACGTGGACAGCGGCATCTTTTTAATGCGTCTAAACTGTTTATTGAACATAGAACATAGAACATTACAGCGCAGTACAGGCCCTTCGGCCCTCGATGTTGCACCAACCTGTGTCTGGAGATTGGCAGTTGTCGGTGTTGAGGACTGAGGCTGTTGCAGCAATGCCGTCCTCATGGGGGATGCTGGTGTAGAGTGCCGAGACATCCATTGTGACGAGGAATGTTCCTGGTTCAACTGGTCCATGGGTGCTGAGTTTCTATAGGAAGTCCGTCGTGTCGCGACAGAAGCTGGGTGTACCTTGTACGATGGGTTTCAAGATGCCCTCGATGTGGCCAGAGAGGTTCTCACACAGGGTCCCATTGCCTAAAACGATAGGACGGCCTGGTGTGTTGGCCTTGTGTCAGGAGGCAGTTGAGATCTCCAATGCGGGGAGTACGTGGGATGAGAGCACGTAGGGTGCTCTGACGGTCTGGATCCAAGGTCTTGATCAGTCTGTTGAGTTGGCGAATGTGTTCCTTGGTCGGAACTGCGGGTAACTCTCTGTAGTGTTCCTGGTTGTTGAGTTGTCGGTGTACTGCTTTGCAGTAGTGTGGTAGTCACCACTGTTGAATTATATACTGCATACGAGGGTATTACGGTAAGGCACTACAGGTACTACAGGTACGGGGTAGATCCCTGCCTGCTGGCTCCGCCCAGTAGGCAGAGTAGAACATAGAATGGAACAGCAGGGTAGCAGGGTAGCATGGTGGTTAGCATAAATGCTTCACAGCTCCAGGGTCCCAGGTTCGATTCCCGGCTGGGTCACTGTCTGTGTGGAGTCTGCACGTCCTCCCCCTGTGTGCGTGGGTTTCCTCCGGGTGCTCCGGTTTCCTCCCACAGTCCAAAGATGTGCGGGTTAGGTGGATTGGCCATGCTAAATTGCCCGTAGTGTCCTAATAAAAGTAACGTTAACGGGGGGTTGTTGGGTTACGGGTATAGGGTGGATATGTGGGTTTGAGTAGGGTGATCATGGCTCGGCACAACATTGAGGGCCGAAGGGCCTGTTCTGTGCTGTACTGTTCTATGTAACATTACAGCGCAGTACAGGCCCTTCAGCCCTCGATGTTGCGCCGACCTGTGAAAACCCTCTAAAGCCCATCTACGCTATTTCCTTATCATCCATATGTCTATCCAATGACCATTTGAATGCCCTGAGTGTTGGCGAGTCCACTACTGTTGCAGGCAGGGCATTCCATGCCCTTACTACTCTCTGAGTAAAGAACCTATCTCTGACACCTGTCCTGCATCTATCTCCCCTCAATTTAAAGCTATGTCCCCTCGTGCTGGACATCACCATCCGAGGAAAAAGGCTCTCACTGTCCACCCTATCTAATCCTTTGATCATCTAGTATGCCTCAATTAAGTCACCTCTTAACCTTCTTCTCTCTAACGAAAACAGCCTCAAGTTCCTCAGCCTTTCCTCATAAGATCTTCCCTCCATACCAGGCAACATTCTGGTAAATCTCCTCTGCATCCTTTCCAAAGCTTCCACGTCCTTCCTATAATGCGGCGACCAGAATTGCCCGCAATATTCCAAATGCAGCCGCACCAGAATTTTGTACAGATGCAACATGACCTCATGGCTCCGAAACTCAATCCCTCTACCAGTAAAAGCTAACACACCGTACGCCTTCTTAACAACCCTCTCAACCTGGGTGGCAATTTTCAGGGATCTATGTACGTGGACACCGAGATCTCTCTGCTCATCCACACTACCAAATGGGGGCCTCAATGACCCTATGGCGGGGTGTCCTCACTTGGGGGGGATGTGGGATAATGACCATGTGTGTAGGGGGTGACATTGTCCAAGGATGGGGGACCCACAAGCTCACCTTGAGATCGGTGCACCCTTTAAAAATGGCGGCCCGTCCATGGAGTTCACCTCAGTGCTAAAAATAAATTCTAAATGTGTGCTGTGGTAAACCACTGCATTGTATTGTGTTGTGTTGTACATGCCTGGGCTTTTACCGACTGGCTCCGCCTGTGGCTCCTCCTCTCGGGCTCGGTATAAAGGTGGCTGGTCTCCGCCTCCAATCCAGTTCGGGTCCAGAGGCCGTTTAGTGTGTTAAAGCCTCAGTTACGTTCATCACTCAGCGTGTGTTTATTGATGACTTATCGATTTAATACACTAAACTTCTAAGATGAACTCATCACTCAAGCCTGATTGCCTGGAGCTGGACCCACAGGCAGCCGACGCCACGGAAACATTCGAGCACTGGCTAAGCTGCTTTGAAGCGTACCTCGAATCCTTCACCGAAGACTTCACAGACCTCCAGAAGAAGCAGATCCTCCACATCCCCTCGTACGCGGAGGCAATAATGCTGCTGCAGGGACAATATGTGAAGTCCGTTAACGAGGTGTAAGCCAGGCACCTCCTTGCCACGAGACGACAAAGTCCTGGGGAATCGGTTGCCGAATTCCTGCGTGCGTTGCGTGTACTCTGGCGGAACTGTGATTGCCGGGCGATATCGGCTTCCCAGCACGCGGACGTGCTGATCAGGGATGCTTATGTCGCGGGTATGAAGTCAAACTATATCCGCCAGCGATTACTCGAAGGGGGGGAACACTTGGCCTCCCAGAGACAGTGCAACTCTCCAACTCGCTGGAGGTGGCCTCCCAGAACATGGAGGCCTACACCTCCCACCGCACGGCACCCTCGTGGGCCTCATGGTCGCCGCCATCAACCGACCCGGGTGCGACGCAAGCCTGGGCCGCGCAGCAGCCCGCCAACGCCGGAGGCCCGAGGTGCTACTTTTGCGGCCAGGGTAATTACCCCAGACAACGCTGCCCGGCACGGAACACGACTTGCAACGGGTGTGGGAGGAAGGGCCACTTTGTAAATGTCTGCCAGGCCCGATCTCCCCCTAAACCTTCTAGGCCCAGCAGCGCTGCCTGTCGGGGCTGCCCCCAGCTGCCGCGCCACCCGCCATGTACAACCCGTGGGCGCCATCTTCGCCGCCATTTTCAATTTTGGCTGCCACGTGCCTCCCGCCATGCGCGACTCATGGGGGCCGCCGTCTTGGGACCACTCCGCAGCTCCCCCGGGAGCCCTGCTCACTCGACCGTACGCTGGCCGCCGCTACCTCCAACCGGCCTACCAACCGCCTTCCGAAGCCCACCTCCGTCACGCTCCACCAGTCCTGGCCTCATCACCTCACAAAGTCTACGATGACCGTCCGGATCAACGGGCACGAGACGGCCTGCCTTTTCGGCTCCAGGAGCACAGACAGCGTCATACACCCAGATACGGTAAGGCGCTGCTCCCTCCCCATCCTACCTGCGACCCAGAAAATCTCCCTGCCTTCCGGATCCCATGCAGTAGAAATCTGGGGGTACTGTGACGAGGCCCTTACTGTACAGGGCGTAGAGTACTCTAACTTCAAACTCTACGTCCTCCCCCATTTCTGCGCTGCTCTATTACACGGGCTCGACTTCCAGTGCCATCTCCAAAGTCTTACTTTAAAGTTCGGTGGACCCTTGCCCCCCCCCTCACCGTCTGTCGCCTCGCGACCCTTAAGGTCGCCCCAACCTCGCTCTTCACAAATCTCATCCCGGACTGTAAGTCCGTCGCTCCCAGAAGCAGACGGTACAGTGCCCAGGACAGGGCCTTTATCAGGTCAGAGGTCCAGCGACTCCTGCGAGAGGGGACCATAGAGGCCAGTACCAGCCCCTGGAGAGCCCAAGTGGTGGTCGTCAAGACTGGGGAGAAGCACCGGATGGTCATCGATTACAGCCAGACCATTAACCGGTACATGCAGCTCGATGCATTTCCCCTCCCCCGCATATCTGACATGGTCAATCAGATTGTGCAGTATCGAGTCTTCTCCACAGTTGACTTGAAGTCGGCGTACCACCAGCTCCCTATCCGCCCGGAGGACCGCCAATACACTGCCTTCCAGGCAGATGGCCGCCTCTACCACTTTCTCAGGGTCCCCTTCGGCATCACCAACGGGGTCTCGGTCTTCCAAAGAGAAATGGACCGAATGGTTGACCAGTACGGGCTGCGGGCCACGTTCCCGTACTTAGATAATGTCACCATCTGCGGCCATGACCAGCAGAACCATGACGAGAACCTGCGGCACTTCCTCCACACCGCTAAACTCCTGAACCTCACCGATAATAAAGAAAAATGCATTTTATGCACAACCCGCCTCGCCATCCTTGGCTACATTGTGGAAAATGGAGTCCTAGGGCCCAACTCCGACCGAATGCGCCCCCTCCTGGAACTCCCCCTCCCCCCCTGCCCCAAGGCCCTGAAGAGACGCCTGGGGTTCTTCTCGTACTATGCCCAGTGGGTCCCCAATTATGCGGACAAGGCCCGTCCACTTATTAAATCCACCATTTTCCCCCTGACGGCTGAGGCCCGCCTGGCCTTCAACCGCATCAAGGCAGATATTGCCAAAGCCGTGATGCACACTGTGGACGGGTCCATTCCATTCCAGGTGGAGAGCGATGCGTCGGACTTTGCTCTGGCCGCTACGCTCAACCAGGGGACAGGCCTGTGGCTTTCTTCACCATGCCTCCGAAATTCGACAGTCCTCCGTTGAAAAGGAAACCCAAGCCATCGTAGAAGCTGTGAGACACTGGAGGCATTACCTGGCCAGCAGGCGATTCACTCTCCTCACTGACCAACGGTCGGTTGCCTTCATGTTCAATAACACACAGCGGAGCAAGATTAAGAGTGACAAGATTCTGAAGTGGAGGATCGAGCTCTCCACCTACAACTACGATATCTTGTACCGACCTGGGAAGCTCAATGAGCCCCCAGATGCCCTTTCCCGCAGTGCATGTGCCAGCGCACAAGTAGACCGACTCCGGGCCCTCCACAATGACCTCTGTCACCTGGGGGCCACCCGTTTTTTTCATTTTGTCAAGGCCCGCAACCTGCCTTACTCCACCGAGGAGGTCAGGACCATGACCAGGGACTGCCAGGTCTGCGCGGAGTGCAAACCGCACTTCTATCGGGTCCCGGGGTGGTGCGGGGTGATCGTACCCCGGGGGTGCCCCCACGATGGCCTGGCCCGTGATCGGGGCCCACCGATTGGCGGGCGGGCCAGTGCCGTGGGGGCACTCTTTTTCTTCCGCCGCCGCCACGGCCTCCACCATGGCAGAGGCGGAAGAGACTCCCCCCTACCACGCATGCGCCGGTGGTGACATCAGCGGCCGCTGACGCACCGGCGCATGTGCGGACTGGTGAAGGCCTTTCGGCCAGCCCCGACGCCAGCCGGTGGGCGCCAAAGGCCGTTGCCGCCGGTTTTGGCGCCATCGGCGTAGCGGAGACCACTCCGACGCGGCCCTAGCCCCTAAAGCTGCGGAGAATTCCGCACCTTTGGAGGCCCGATGCTGGAGTGGTTGGCGCCACTCCGCTATGCCGGGGCCCCCCGCCCCGCCGGGTAGGGGAGAATCCCGGCCATGATGGTTTTGAGAGAATCGCGCGTCCCTGATGTATTTCCTCGCTCTGTGGAGTGTCCACCAGAGGGAGCCATTGTGTAACTTTTGGCACAAGATAGTGGAGCAGGGTTCAAAATTGAACTTTTAAAAAAAACTCATAAAGCATCTCAACTCCTGACAGAAGGCATTACACACAGAGATATATAGAAAGAGAGAGAGACACACATACACAGAGAGATACACAGAGATAAAGAGAGATAGTGAGATACACACAAATACACAGAGAGACAGAGAAAGACAGAGAGAGAGGGACAAATAGAAAGAGACAGAGACAGCAGGAGAGAGAGAGAGAGCCAGACAAAGAAAGAGAGACACAGAAAGAAAGACAGAGAGAGAGAGACACACACACACAAACATAGAGAGACATAGTCAAACAGAGAGAGATGGAGAAAGAGAGAGAGACAAAGATAGCCAGAGAGATGAGAGATAGAGAGACAAGCAGAGAAAGAGACCGAGCAAAGGAGAGAGAGAGAGAGATAGAGAGAGAGACACACACACACAGACAGGGAGAGAGATAATGAAAAAGAGACAGAGCGACAAATAGAGACAAAGACACAGAAACAGAGCTAGAGAGATAGGGAGAGTGTTGCTCGTTCTGGTGAGTGTGCTTTACACTCAATTGGCTCTGTTTTATTCCTTAGCTCTAGAGTCGCCAGATATCTTTATGATACCGCCACAAGGTTCAAGTTCAAGTTCAGATCAATGACTCAATACACCAGTTAGTAAGGTTCAATCAAACACGTTTATTATTTACACAGTAAATCGATAATCATGCAACTAATACTAACGGACTAAACTATTCCTACCACTATAAGCCAATACTTATCTTCAATAAGGGAACACACAGGATCAGGGAACAATGGCTTCTTGTTCTGCCCTGAGACTGCAGGCTTCCCAGTTGGTACGGGCTAAGGGGTCAGGAGTGTCTATTCTCGTAGCGAGCGTTGGTTGACACTTACTTGTCGGTGTAGCTGTTGGCCAGGCTTCTCCTTCTCACGTTCAAGATCTTAGAGAGTTGCTGCAAAGGTGGGAGGGCTGGCTAAGAGAGAGAGCTGGACTTGGGATCTGTCCTTTATAGGTCACAGGGGCTTCGCGCCCATCTGGGCGGACCCTATACCTGCTTGCAATCGATTGGACCTCATACCAATCGATCGGTTTGAATTCCCCAATACTGGGGCTGTTTCCTGATCGCTGGGCGGTTCTTGGGGCTGTTGGTAACTTATTGTCTGGGACTCCTGCTGGCGCCTAAGTGTCTGGCTTGACCTTTGTTATTCTCGATTGTGTCCATTGTGCCCGGGAATCACCGGGAATCGCTCAATTAGTATGCAAACTTGTTAGTTTCAGAGCTGTCTGGTTTCTCTGCAGACAGAATACACAGACAGATTCTGCAGCCTGCTTGTCTTTCTGACATTGTCCAATTTTCCCTGCATGCATTTCAATTCTCCATTTTATGTCGGGAAGTGGCCAACTTCGGTGGCTACAAGAGACACAGAAGAGAGAAACACACACAGTTAGAGAGGGACACACACACAGAAACACATACATAGAATTTACAGTGCAGAAATAAACCACCCCTCCATCTTATCCCCATAACCCAGTAACCCCACCCAACACTAAGGGCAATTTTGAACATTAAGGGTAATTTATCATGGCCAATCCACCTAACCTGCACATGTTTGGACTGTGGGAGGAAACCGGAGCACCCGGAGGAAACCCACGCAGACACGGGGAGAACGTGCAGACTCCGCACAGACAGTGACCCAGCGGGGAATCGAACATGGGACCCTGGAGCTGTGAAGCAATTGTGCTATCCACAATGCTATTGTGCTGCCCCAAACACAAACACATGCATGCATACTTACACAAACACATTCACACACACAGATACACATACAGAAACACACATGCACATATATACAAACACATACACACAAATATATTCACACACACACATAAACACATACACAAACACAGGCATGCACACTTACACAAACACATGCACACAAATATATTCACACACACACATAAACACATACACAAACACAGGCATGCACACTTACACAAACACATGCACATAAACACATTCACACACACTCACATTCACACACATACAAACAGATTCACACACATGCCCATTCACACACAGAGACATTCACACACACCCATTCACACACACACACAGTCACACAAACAAGCACATTCACACACACTCGCACTCATTCACACCTCATTCGCACTCATTTCGAAATGAAAATCGCTTATTGTCACGAGTCGGCTTCAATGAAGTTACTGTGAAAAGCCCTAGTCGCCACATTCCGGCGCCTGTCCGGGGAGGCTGGTACGGGAATCGAACCGTGCTGCTGGCCTGCCTTGGTCTGCTTTAAAAGCCAGCGATTTAGCTCAGTGAGCTAAACCAGCCCCTATTCGGTAGCTCCCGCTATTTTCAGTCTTTTGGGCATCCGTAGTGGTGCTGGCTGGACTTTTCCCGGTGTGGGAACACATCCACTGCGCTTATCTGCCGGTGGATGGACTGGACCAGGAGCGGAGCGGTTAAAATATCGGCTTTGGAGCAGAGAAAGGTGCGAGGCAGGACAAACAAGATGGCGGCGGGCGGGGTGCCGGCAGCGTGGCAGCAGTGGGCGCAGGAGCAGCAGGAGCAGCAGGAGCAGCAGGAGCTGCTTCAGAGAGCTGAAGGCTGAGCTTTTGGAACTGTTTCAGGCCTCGCCGGACAAGCTCATGGCGACTCAGACGGCTCAGGGTGCGGAGATCCCAGAGCTGGAGGGTGCCCATCGAGTGCTGTTGAGGAAGCCCAGGCCGAACGAGCTGCCTAGGGCGGTGCTGGTCCGTTTTCACCGCTTCGTTGACCGTGAGTGTGTGCTGCGCTGGGCGAAGAAGGAGAGGAGCAGCAAGTGGGAGAATGCAGAGATCCGGATTTATCAGGATTGGAGCGCGGAGATGGTGAAGAGAAGGGCTGGTTTTAATCGGACGAAGGCGGTGCTTCACAAGAAGGGGGTGAAGTTTGGCCTGTTACAGCCGGCTCGCCTCTGGGTCACTTACAAAGACCAGCAGCTCTACTTCGATTCCCCGGAGGATGCCTGGGCCTTTGTCCAGGCAGAGAAGTTGGACTCGAACTGAGGCCTGGGGGGCTGGGGACTGATGTACATAAATTGGAGACCTTGTCTCCCTGGGTATCCTTTCGTTTTTGTGGTTGTGTTTGTTGATGCCTTTTTGCTTTTTTTGCTGTTTCGCTTTTTGGGGCTGTTATTTATTTATTCTGGTGCTTTCTTGTTTTTCACTGGTGGAGGGCTGGGGAGCTGTTTGCGGGCCCGCTGGGTCACGCGCCCTCCCTTTTCCCGCGTGTTGGGTCGGGGAGGGCGGGGTCTGAGATGGAAGCGTGACCTTTCTTCCTGCGCTGGAGGCGCAGTGGGCGGGACTGGCACTGGGTGGGGGGAGTGGTGGTTGTGTTACACCGGGGGGGGGGGGGGGGGGGGGGGGGGGGTCGTTGGGGTGGTGGGAGCAGCCGGGGTCAGCAGGAGTTGGCTGACTTACGGAAGTACGATGGAAGGGATTACGCAGCTAGGGGGGGCCCTAGCTTGGCGGGGGTGGGGGTGGGGGGCTTGGGGGGGGGAGAATAGGGGGGGGGGGGGACCGGGTTGCTGCTGGAGGGGCTGAAGGGGAACTTCTGGTGATGGGGGAGGTTGGGAGGGGGGGATTCTGCGGGCATGTGGTGAGCCGAGGGAGAGTTATGGCTGACCGGCGCAGTGGGAGGGGGAGGACCCCCCAGATTCGGCTGGTCAGATGGAACGTGAGGGGGCTGAATGGACCGGTGAAGCGGTCCAGGGCCTTGGCGCATTTGAAGGGGCTGGAAGCGGATGTGGCTATGCTCCTGGAGACGCACCTTAAGGTGGTGGATCAGGTGAGGCTGAGAAGAGCCTGGGTGGGGCAGGTGTTTCACTCAGGGCTAGATGCGAAGAATCGAGGGATGGCGATCTTAGTTGGCAAGAACTTGTCGTTTGCTGCGTCGAGTGTGGTGGCGGACAGCTGTGGCAGATACATAATGGTGAGTCGGGGGCTTCAAGGGGAGCGGGGGGGGGGGGTTCTGGTTAATGTGTGCGCCCCCAACTGGGATGATGCAGGTTTCATGCGGCGAATGTTGAGTCGGATTCCGGACCTGGAGACGGGGGGGGGGGGGGCTTGATCTTGGGAGGGGATTTTAATAGTGTTGGACCCAGCTCTGGATTGTTCGAGGGCCAAGACGGGCAAGAGGCCGGCGGCGGCCTCGGTGCTGAGGGGGTTTAGACCCTTAGAGGTTTTTGGAGCTGGGGGGGGGGGGGGGGGGGGGGAGTAGGGAGCTTATTCAAGGCTTATTCCCGGATTGATTTTCTTTTCCTCAGCAGGGCGCTAATCCCGAGAGTGGTGGGGGCTGAGTATTCGGCGATAGTCCTATCTGACCACGTTCTACATTCGTTGGATCTGGAGTTGCGGGAGGGGAAGGATCAGCGCCCACTCTGGAGGTTAGATGTGGGGCTGCTGGCAGAGGAGGAAGTATATGGGCGGGTCCGGAAGGGTATAGAGGGGTATTTGGAAGCCAACGACAATGGGGACGTGCAGGTTGGGATGGTTTGGGAAGCGCTGAAGGCGGTGGTTAGAGGGGAGCTGATATCTATTCGTGCGCACAGGGAGAGGGGGGGAGAGGATCGAGAGGGAGAGGTTGGTGGAGGAAATGGGAAGGGTGGACAGGAGGTATGCAGACGGCCCAGAAGAGGGGCTTTTGAGGAAGCGTCGCAGTCTCCAAGCAGAGTTCGATATACTGACTACCCGGAAGGCGGAGGCGCAGTGGAGGAGGGCGCAGGGGGCGGTATATGAGTACGGGGAGAAGGCAAGTCGGATGCTGGCCCACCAGCTCCGGAAGCGGGAGGCAGCGAGAGAGATAGGGGGGGAACCTGGCGCGGAGTGCAAGGGACATTAATGGGGTGTTTAGGTCCTTCTACGAGGAGCTGTACCGGTCGGTGCCCCCGAGGTGGGTGGGCGGAATGGACCCCTCAGAAGCCCCTCCTCCGGGGTGTCTGCATATCTCCTATCCACCCTGACCATCTCCTCCACCAGCCTCTCCCTCTCCCCCCTCTCCCTGTGCGCCCGAATAGATATCAGCTCCCCTCTAACTACTGCCTTTAGCGCTTCCCAAACCATCCCAACCTGCACCTCCCCGTTGTCATTGGTTTCCAGATACCCCTCTATACCCCTACGGATCCAACCGCACACTTCCTCCTCTGCCAAAAGTCCCACATCCAACCTCCACAGCGGGCGCTGATCCTTCCCCTCCCCCAGCTCCAGGTCCACCAAATGTGGAGCACGATCAGAAATGGCTATCGCCGAATACCCCGCCCCCACCACTCTCAGGATCAGCGCCCTGCTAAGCATGAAAAAGTCAATCCGGGAGTACGCCTTATGAACACGGGAGAAAAGGGAGAACTCCCTACCCCCCGGCTTCAAAGACCTCCAAGGGTCCACCCCACCCATCTGCTCTATGAACCCCCTTCATAGACAGCCCTTCTCCTCGCCACCTCCGCGCTCCAGTCCGGAAAAATCCGAACATCCGTGTTCTCCCACCTGCTGCTCCTCTCCTTCTTCGCCCACCTCAACACGCACTCCCAGTCAACCAAGCGGTGGAAACGGACCAGCACCACCCTGAGCGGTTCGTTCGGACTGGGCTTCCGCTGCAGCACTCGATGGGCGCCTTCCAGCTCCAGGGGACCACTAAACGACTCCGCACCCATCAGCGAGTTTAACATTAGGACAACATAGGCCGCCAAATCCGAGCCTTCCAGCCCCTCCGAGAGGCCTAAAATCCGTAGATTCTTCCGGCGGGAGTGGTTTCTCCATCTCCTCCATCCTCGCCAGCCATTTCTTGTGCAGTGCCTCGTGCGACTCCACTTTCACTGCCAGGCCGGGGGGGGGGGGGAGTGGTCAATCTCAGCAGCAGCCTGGGGGGGGGGGAGAGAGTGGTCAATCTCAGCAGCAACCTGGGGGGGGGGGGGAAGGGGGGGAGAGTGGTCAATCTCAGTAGCAACCTGGGGGTGCGAGTGGGGGGGGGAGAGTGGTCAATCTCAGCAGCAACCTGGGGGGGGGAGAGTGGTCAATCTCAGCAGCAACCTGGGGGGGGGGGGGGGGAAGGGGGGGATTATGGGTTTGTTAAGGGGGTTTGTTTTTGCAACTATATGTTTGTTACTTTCTTTTTTGTTATTAATTTATTACTTTGTATTGGGGGAGGGGCTTTCTGTTATGTCTATCCCTTGTTTATTTTATTGTTGAGAGAAAATTTGTTGTTGAAAAATTTGAATAAAAATTATTTTAAAAAAAGGATTGGGGTTAGGGTTAGGGTTAGGATTAGGGTTAGGGTTCAGGTTCGGGTTAGGGTTCAGGTTAGGGTTAGGATTGGGGTTAGGGTTAGGGTTAGGATTGGGGTTAGGGTTGGGGTTAGGGTTAGGATTGGGGTTAGGGTTGGGGTTAGGGTTCGGGTTAGGGTTGGGGTTGGGGTTTGGGTTAGGGGCCTTACGGTAGCATGGTGGTTAGCATCAATGCTTCACAGCTCCAGGGTCCCAGGTTCGATTCCCGGCTGGGTCACTGTCTGTGTGGAGTCTGCACGTCCCCCGTGTGTGCGTGGGTTTCCTCCGGCTTCCCTCAAAATTTGGGGGCAGTGGAGGCGGCATAGGGGGGGAAGTGAAGGTCTCATTGTGGACCCCGATACGGGGCAATCACCGGTTTGCACCAGGGAGGATAGACGGTGGGTTTTTGAGTTGGCATAGGGCAGTCATCAGGCGGATGGGGGACCTTTTCCTCGACGGGAAGTTTGCGACCTGAGAGGAGCTGGAGGGGAAGTGGGGTCTTCCCCCGGGAATGCTTTCTGCAGATTAGGGCGTTTGTTAAGCGGCAGGTGGCGGAGTTCACACTACTACCGCCTAGGGGGATGCAGGACAGGGTGCTCTCGGGGGACATGGGTCGGTGAGGGTAGGATCTCGGCAATTTATCAGGTGATGCAGGAGGGGGAGGAGGAGGAAGCCTCGGTGGAGGAGCTGAAAGCAAAGTGGGAGGAGGAGCTGGGAGAGGAGATCGATGAGGGGACGTGGGCGGATGCCCTGGGGAGGGTGAACTCGTCCTCTTCTTGCGCACGGCTCAGTTTAATTCAGTTGAAGGTGCTGCATAGGGCACACATGACTGGGGCCAGGCTGAGCCGGTTCTTTGGGGGTGAGGACAGGTGCGGGAGGTGTTCGGGAGGCCCGGCGAACCACACCCACATGTTTTGGGCATGTCCGGCGTTGGAGGGGTTTTGGAAGGGGGTGGCGGGGACCTTGTCCAAGGTGGTCGGTTCCAGGGCGGAACCAGGCTGGGGGCTCGCGATCTTTGGGGTAGTATCGGAGCCGGGAGTGCAGGAGGCGAGAGAGGCCGCTATTCTGGCCTTTGCGTCTCTAGTAGCCCGACGTAGGATTCTTTTACAGTGAAGGGAGGCGAAGCCCCCGAGCGCAGAATCCTGGATTAACGACATGGCCGGGTTCATCAGACTGGAGAGGGTCAAGTTTGCCCTGAGGGGGTCGGTGCAGGGGTTCCTCTGGCGGAGTGTTAGGGGGTGGTCAATCTCAGCAGCAACCCGGGGGTGGGAGTGGGGGGGGAGAGTGGTCAATCTCAGCAGCAACCCGGGGGTGGGAGTGGGGGGGAGAGTGGTCAATCTCAGCAGCAACCTGGGGGGGGGGGGGGAGAGTGGTCAATCTCAGCAGCAACCCGGGGGGGGAGGGTAGGGGGGGAGAGTGGTCAATCTCAGCAGCAACCCGGGGGTGGGGGGGGGGAAGGGGGGAGAGGGGTCAATCTCAGCAGCAACCCGGGGGGGGGGGGGGAAAGGGGGGAGAGTGGTCAATCTCAGCAGCAACCTGGGGGGGGAGAGTGGTCAATCTCAGCAGCAACCTGGGGGGGGGAGAGTGGTCAATCTCAGCAGCAACCCGGGGGGGGGGGTAAGGGGGGGAGAGTGGTCAATCTCAGCAGCACCCGGGGGTGGGGGGGGGGGGGGGGGGGGGGGGGGGGGGGAAAGGGGGGGAGAGTGGTCAATCTCAGCAGCAACCCGGGGGGGGGGGGGGGGGGGGAGAGTGGTCAATCTCAGCAGCAACCTGGGGGGGGGGGGAGAGTGGTCAATCTCAGCAGCAACCTGGGGGGGGGGGGGAGAGTGGTCAATCTCAGCAGCAACCCTGGGGGGGGGGGGAAAGGGGGGGAGAGTGGTCAATCTCAGCAGCAACCTGGGGGGGGGAGAGTGGTCAATCTCAGCAGCAACCTGGGGGGGAGAGAGTGGTCAATCTCAGCAGCAACCTGGGGGGGGGGGGTGAAAGGGGGGGAGAGTGGTCAATCTCAGCAGCAACCCGGGGGTGGGAGTGGGGGGGAGAGTGGTCAATCTCAGCAGCAACCTGGGGGGGGGGGGAGAGTGGTCAATCTCAGCAGCAACCTGGGGGGGGAAGGGGGGGGATTATGGGTTTGTTAAGGGGGTTTGTTTTTGCAACTATATGTTTGTTACTTTCTTTTTTGTTATTAATTTATTACTTTGTATTGGGGGAGGGGCTTTTCTTTCTGTTATGTCTATCCCTTGTTTATTTTATTGTTGAGAGAAAATTTGTTGTTGAAAAATTTGAATAAAAATTATTTTAAAAAAAGGATTGGGGTTAGGGTTAGGATTAGGGTTAGGGTTCAGGTTCGGGTTAGGGTTCAGGTTAGGGTTAGGATTGGGGTTAGGGTTAGGGTTAGGATTGGGGTTAGGGTTGGGGTTAGGGTTAGGATTGGGGTTAGGGTTAGGGTTAGGATTGGGGTTAGGGTTGGGGTTAGGGTTAGGATTGGGGTTAGGGTTAGGGTTAGGATTGGGGTTAGGGTTGGGGTTAGGGTTAGGATTGGGGTTAGGGTTGGGGTTAGGGTTCGGGTTAGGGTTGGGGTTGGGGTTTGGGTTAGGGGCCTTACGGTAGCATGGTGGTTAGCATCAATGCTTCACAGCTCCAGGGTCCCAGGTTCGATTCCCGGCTGGGTCACTGTCTGTGTGGAGTCTGCACGTCCCCGTGTGTGCGTGGGTTTCCTCCGGGTGCTCCGGTTTCCTCCCACAGTCCAAAGATGTGCGGGTTAGGTGGATTGGCCATGCTAAATTGCCCGTAGTGTAAGGTTAATGGGGGGATTGTTGGGTTACGGGTATACGGGTTACGTAGGTTTAAGTGGGGTGATCATTGCTCGGCACAACATCGAGGGCCGAAGGGCCTGTTCTGTGCTGTACTGTTCTATGTTCTATGTTCTATGTTCTAGGGTTCGGGTTAGGGTTGGGGTTAGGGTTGGGGTTTGGGTTAGGGTTAGGGTTAAGGTTAGGGTTAGGATTGGGGTTAGGGTTCGGGTTTGGGTTAGGGTTAGGGTTAGGATTGGGGTTAGGATTGGGGTTAGGGTAGGGTTAGGGTTAGGGTTGGGAATATGTTTAGGGTTAGGGTTAGGTTAGGGTTGGGGTTAGGCTTAGGGTTTGGGTTAGGGTTCGGTTCGGGGGATATGTTTAGGGTTAGGGTTAGGTTTGGGGATATGTTTAGGGTTAGGGTTAGGTTTGGGGATATGTTTAGGGTTAGGGTTAGGGTGAGTGTAAGGTTAGGGTTATGTTTAGGGTAAGGGTTAGGGGCTTTGCCATGACTTTGACATGTTAGAAAATTAGAATGTTTATAATTGGGAAAGAATGGCAGAAATGTATTATATTGATTCAATTTGTATCCATAAATATTTTGAGATATGTATTGTGTAGTGCAAAGTGGTGTTTAGTAACGAGTAGTGTTTAAAATTGAAAAGGCTTTGGAAAATTAAGCCACCTTTTCATTTGCTGGTTTATTGTTTTAAAGGGGGAGGTGTGATGATTTCGGAAATTGTTACATATTCTATTTTCAAGTTTATTGTGGTAATGTTAAATTAAATCCTTGTGTTCAAATACATACAGACAATGTCTACTAAAGCTATGAGTAAGGAGTCGCAATGGTGTGGCAATCTTTGATTTTTAACCAATCATTTAATTTAACCATTTCCTTGTTTACAGAGTGATGGCTAATGGAATATTGTTTACGTTTTTGAGAAGTTTCCTTGTGTTTAGATAATTAATCAGCGTTGGTGTTTAGTCCTGGCTAAGCAGGACCTGCGACATCTTAGGGGGATGCATGTCAAGTAATTAATGGGAGGAGCCAGGTCTGTCTGTAGTTTTGCCATAGGATTGGGTCTGACAAGGCAGAATAATTTTCAGGTTGTTCCTGAACTGTATTGGGTTGCTTGGTTGTTTTATGTATATATTATTATATATATATAGTGAAGGTGTGGGGCATATGTTAAAATGTTAAAATGTTTTCTTTTAATTCAGAACTGTTTCATTGATTATTGTAAAACTATTTATTTGATGTTAATGTGGTAAATTATGTGTTTAAATTATTCTTTCTTTTAAAATAAAAGATGCCTATTGCTCAGAGTCATCACTTCAGGGGTGAAATCTCCTTTCAAAAAGTTTTACAAAATTGCAAATTGTTTGGGGTTTTTTGTCCGGTATTCTAACAAAAATGGGGTCTGGTCTGATATCCTAACACTGATCAATGGGAGTGGTTTGTAGACAATTGCAGTATGGGATCTATTGCAATCCCGGACCCGACTCCAACAGTGGCTCGGATACGGGACAGAAATATTTTAGTTTAATTTTGTAAGAGTGTGAGGAAAGGATACTTCACTTCAGGAGTGATTTCACAAAGAAATAGGGATAGGGTTTATTGAAAGAAACTTTATTATTAACCCAGTATTAAAATGTTTAACGCCACACCAGAAAATAACAACAATTACCACTTAAACAATGCAAATCATTCCAGTGACTACAAAAACACTTAACTGCTATCTGTATTCCCACTCAAACAACAAAAGAAACATCTCAGCTCTCAATCCACTGTTAAATACAGTTAGCACTGAGGAATACCTGCTTTCCAGACATGTAGACTCGACTTTGAGAAAAAGAGATCTGGCCGGTTCTCCCCCCACCTCCCTCCCAGTCAGTGAATCTGGAGGTGATCAGAGCATCAAACTCACCCTCACCCTCCCCCCCAAACTGTCCCCACCCTCTTCTCAACCTCCCCAGCCCTACACAGACCTTACCCCTACACAATCTCCCTCACCTTTCCACAACTCTACCCCCCCAACCTCCTCTCTGCCACCCCCATCCTCCCCAACCTTCCCACCACCCTTTACCAACACCGCCAACCTCCCTCTCCACCAGACCTCCCCCAACCCTCCCTCCACACCTCCTCACCTAACCCCACAATCCTCACCCCCACTCCCCAGCCTCTCTCCACCCTCTACGAACATCCCCACCCCTTCCCAAACCCTACCCCACACCTCACTCCTCTAACCTTCCCTCATCCGCCCCACACTCCACCAACCCACCCCCCACCTCGTCCCTCAACACCCTCCCCTCACCCTCCACCACAACCTACCCTCGGCTTCCCCAACCCCTCCTCCCCCTTCCCACCCCACCCACCTAGCCTCCTCCCCAACCTCCCTTCACTCTCCACTCAGCCTCTCCTCACCCTCCCCCAATCTGCCCTCACCCTCCCCCAGCTTCCGCCACCCTCCTCCCTCCCCCTGCCCTCAGCCTCCCCACCCCACCCTCCACCCCACCCTCCACCCCACCCCACCCTCCACCCCACCCTTACTTTAGCCATCTCTTTTCTTGGGAAAGGAAATCCCAGGATAGCCTGCTCCAACATTCCTGATCGGCTTGTGAGAACATGGTGGCCGAGTGGGGAATGTCACCGAACTACTAATCCAGAGGCCTAATGTTCCGGGGTGAGGAGGACAGTAAGGTCAACACCTCCACCCTATCCCCATAACCCAGTAACCCCACCCAACACTAAGGGCCATTTTGGACACTAAGGGGCAATTTATCACGGCCAATCCACCTAACCTGCACATCTTTGGACTGTGGGAGGAAACCGGAGCACCCGGAGGAAACCCACGCAGACACGGGTAGGATGTGCAGACTCCGCACAGATAGTGACCCAAGCCGGAATTGAACCTGGGACCCTGGAGCTGTGACGCGATTGCGCTATCCACAATGCTACCGTGCTGCCCCTTATGGTACCTGTCTCTTTCTGACTCTATCTCTCGTGTCATGCAGTCAGTCTTTCCTGATTGTCCAATGAATGTTTAACCAAATTTCGAGGATCTTCCACATCTAAACTAAATGTGGCATGGACAACGCTGAGGGAACTACGTGACTCATTTTAAATCAATAAACACTTTCAGCCTACTCCAGCTTTACATTCTCCCTGATCCCCGCACATAGCTAGTCAGCAACAGTTACAGGTGAGGTGTCAATCTCCGCGGGGTTGACCGACTGTATCTTTGTTTTGCAGCTTTTAAACCCCAGGCCCCACCCCCAACTGGGTACCTTGACACTGCCAGCCTGGCATCCTGGCAGTGTCAACGTGCCCGGGTGTCAGGGGTAGTGCCAGGATGCCACCCTGCCCTCTCACCGACCACCTGATCATCCCTAATGTCTGCGAGACCCCCCCCCCTCTCTAGGTGCTGTCATGCCTGGTCAACGTTTGAGGCAATCAGTGCTAAACGGTTGAGGTCTCGCAAGCGTGGGCATTGACTCCTGAGAGCGGGTCAAACACAGCGGCCAGATCGTGCATGGAGAGAGCGAGAAAATGATAGAGAGACAGAAAGAGGTGGAGAGAGAGAAAGCGATCGAGAGAAAGAGAGGGGTGGGGAGAGAGAGAGACAGTGTCAGAGAGAGATGGGAGAGAAAAATGATCGAGGGAGAGATAGAGAGTTGGGGAGAGAAAGTGAGAGAGTCAGAGAGATATGGGGCGGAATTCTCCGACCCCCCGCAGGGTCGGGTAATCGCCCGGGGCCGGCGTAAATCCCGCCCCCACCGTGGCCGGAATTCTCTGCCACCCGGGAATCGGCGGGAGCGTGAATCACGCCCCGCCGATCGGCGTTCCCCCCCCGCGGCGATTCTCCGGCCCGCGATGGGCCGAAGTCCCGCCGCTGACAGGCCTTTCCCGCCGACGTGGTTTAAACCACCTCTGGTGCCGGCGGGATTGGCGGCGCGAGCGGGCCCTGAGGTCCTGGGGGGGGGGTCGCGGGGCGATCGGACCCCGGGGGGTGCCCCCGCGATGGCCTGGCCCGTGATCGGGGCCCACCGATTGGCGGGCGGGCCAGTGCCATGGGGGCACCCTTTTTCTTCCGCCGCCGCCACGGCCTCCACCATGGCGGAGGCGGAAGAGACCCCCTCCACCGCGCATGCGCCGGTGGTGACGTCAGCAGCCGCTGACGCTCCCGCGCATGCGCAGACCGGTGAAGGCCTTTCGGCCAGCCCCGACGCCGGGCGGCGTAGCGCCAAAGGCCATTGGCACCAGTTTTGCCGCCAGTCGGCGGAGCAGGAGCCACTCCGGCGTGGGCCTATCCCCTAAAGATACGGAGAATTCCGCACCTTTGGGGAGGCCCGACGCCGGAGTGGTTGGCGCCACTCCGCTACGCCAGGACCTCCCCGCCCCACCCGGTAGGGGACAGTTTTGCTCATGGAGAGAGAGAAAGTGATATGGCGGCAGAGAGATAGAGAGAGAAAGTGATAGACAGTGAAAAGTGGGGAGAGAGAACGTGATAACGAGGGAGAGAGAGAGAGAGAGCGTGAAAGTGATAGAGAGACACACAGATGGCGAAGTAGAGAAAGTGATAGAGTGAGAGAGAAATGGAGGAGTGAGAGAAAGTGATAGAGAGACAAAGGGAGCGATTCAGCGGATTTGAAACTAAATCCGGTTTTGGGCGTGTTTGACAGGTGGTTATTGGCGGCAGCAGTGCCGAGACTCCGCCCGCTATTCTCCGGCACTTTGCCATTTTTCTGGGCCTCAGCGAGTCCCAGCCCCGACCCCGGCAGTGCCAACATGGCACCCAGGAACCTAGGCACTGCCAATGGGCAACCTGGAAGTGCCTCTGGAACCTTGGCAGTGTCTCCCCAGGCCCCCTGGCAGTGCCAGTGTAGCAGGGTACCACCCTTCCCTGTTCCTGACCATCCGAGGGTCTTTAATGGCCTGAGAGATCCCTCCCTAGGTGCCTCAAGTATGGTCCACATTTGTGGAAATTAATGCTAAACGGCGCCCAATTGAGGTAGGCGTGGCCATTGACTCCTGGGCATTGGGTGAAAGCGGTCAGCATATTCAAATTAACCCAACGGCTCACCCATGTCACTGGTTTTGCCGTGCCACCCTGTTCTGCCCACTGCCCTTGACATGCGTCGGTGTCAGGAGTGGGGAAGGGGGGGGATTCAGAAGGTGGAGTCCACCATTGTCTCTTTGGTGGAAGGCCCCTGGTTGGCCTGCAGCGCCACCTCCTCCCTTGTGATGCCTGTTGGGCCTGGTGGACTCCATAGGACAGAGGGGCAGCCAGAGTGAGCTCCAGAGATCCCTGAGCCAACTGGCTCCGCCAGTCTTGGCGGCTCCCCATTGACGGCAGCCTTGGCGATGCTCCTCAGTGACTGGGCCGTGCGCTGCAGTGTCCCGGCAACGTCTGTCTGCGTCTGGGACCATGTCCCTCAGTGACTGGGCCGTACGCTGCAGTGCCTTGGCAACGTCTGTCTGCGTCTGGGACATGTCCCTCAGTGACTGGGCCGTGCGCTGCAGTGTCCCGGCAACGTCTGCCTGTGTCTGGGACATGTCCCTCAGTGACTGGGCCGTACGCTGCAGTGTCCCGGCAACGTCTGTCTGCGTCTGGGACATGTCCCTCAGTGACTGGGCCGTGCGCTGCAGTGTCCCGGCAACGTCTGTCTGCGTCTGGGACCATGTCCCTCAGTGACTGGGCCGTGCGCTGCAGTGCCCCGGCAACGTCTGTCTGTGTCTGGGACATGTCCCTCAGTGACTGGGCCGTACGCTGCAGTGTCCCGGCAACGTCTGTCTGCGTCTGGGACATGTCCCTCAGTGACTGGGCCGTGCGCTGCAGTGTCCCGGCAACGTCTGTCTGCGTCTGGGACCATGTCCCTCAGTGACTGGGCCGTGCGCTGCAGTGCCCCGGCAACGTCTGTCTGTGTCTGGGACATGTCCCTCAGCGACTGGGCCATGCGCTGCAGTGCCCCGGCAACGTCTGTCTGTGTCTGGGACATGTCCCTCAGTGACTGGCCATGGTCGTCACAGGCTTGGACACCACCCCTTGGCGCGGACATTGTGCTCCAGGTTCTCCACTGCGATGGCCACTATGGCAATGTCGACCTCGGTGCCACGCAGTGTCGGCACCATCTCCTGTGGCGGAAGCCTTTGAGGCTCCTCCAGTCAGCCTTGCAGTGGCTGCAACCTCTCTGACATCCCCTCCTGAATCTCACGACTGTGTCCAATCAGCTGCACCCGCTCCGGGAGAACCTTGCTTGGCATCAGGCTGGGGCCCAGCTGAGTCCTGGGAGCCTGCAGACCTCCGACTGCCGTCCCCCTCACACTGTCCGGCCTCCTCCTGAGGTGCATCAGTAACTGCGGGGTGCACTAATGTTGCTCACTGAGGTGTGCCTCTCTGCGCTGGCGGAGGGTGGGGGTGACAGCTGGTGGCGTCTCGATGGTGGTCTCCTCGGAGCTGTCTCCTGAGGTGGTCTCATTTTGGTGGTGATGGGGGGGGGGGGGGGGGGGTGGGGGGAGGTGGGATGGGGGGGAGGGGGATGACTCTGCACGATCCCGGGCGCAGCAGACGGAGACCCTGCGCGACAATGGACATGTGGTCAGCGAGAGGGAAGGACCATTTTGTCTGACTTGAAGAGCTTGGTTTAGCACACTGGGCTAAATCGCTGGCTTTTAAAACAGACCAAGGCAGGCCAGCAGGGCGGGTTCGATTCCCGTACCAGCCTCCCCGAACAGGCGCCGGAATGTGGCGACTAGGGGCTCTTCACAGTAACTTCATTTGAAGCCTACTTGTGACAGTAAGCGATTTTCACTTCATTTCAACTCACTTGAGGCAGGTCACCTGGGCAAAGGGGCGGTGGGCCCTCACCTCTGTGGCCCAGGCCAACTTGGCTGTCAGTGGCTGCTCCCTCCTCGATCAACACTGTGATTTCCAGACACCCGTTCTTCATAGTGGGGTGAGGAATTGACTCTCTGGTACACCCCCCCCCCTCCTCCCCCCGCCCCGTATTGGCCCCTTTCCCGCTTATTATGGGCTATCTTCTTCTGCTTTGTGAGCTGCAAGCTCGATGAGTCAGGGGGTCTGTAGCAGCTGGCATGTGTGGGCACCGCACCTGGACATGAAGGGGTTGTGCCAGTGGGTGCCAGGGGGTTGTGAGGAACAAGCATGGAGACCGGATATGGGAGAGGGTGCGATTTGGGCGGGGGGGGGGGGGTGTATTTGTGGGGTGGCAGGTGGAACCGATGCCAGGAGAGAGGTGGTAACTTACCCTTGGAACTCGATGGAGATCGCTGGTCTTCTTTCGACATTAGATGGCGGTCCTCCTGGTCATTCTGCCCGCACTGACAGCTGCTGCCACTGCCCCCACCCCCAGGCGGCATTGCCGACCCTGCTGTCGGTTCTCCCAAACCCCTCGGGGGAACAGGACGGCCTGTCTCTCCTCCACAGTGTCGGGAAGCTTGGCCAGGTCAGTTTTGCCATAGCGAGGAGCAGGTCTGTGCGCTGCCGTGGGCCGTGTGTTGACTGGGAGTGAGTGGTGGGGGGGCGTTTAAAAGCAGCCCCCCCCCCCCCCCCCCCCGTGTTAGCGACGAGCAGCTGGAGCACGCGTCGGCCGCATCAGACGGCGACGGAGCCAAAAACGTCGAGAATCTCATCTGGGCTCATGTTTGGCATTCGGTGCCGGTGAATACGGGCCAACGTGAGACATCCCGCCAATCACACTCAAAATCGGTCCGCTGAATCGCACCCAGCGAGAGATGGAGTGAGATGAAGTGATAGAGAGAGAGAGAAACAGAGAGATGGAGAGAAAAAGAAAGTGATTGACAGAAAGAGGGGAGAGAGAGGGCAGCACGGTAGCATGGTGGTTAGC
>NC_052166.1:7352792-7357357 GCF_902713615.1 Scyliorhinus canicula
TGTGTGTGTGAGAGAGAGGATTGTGTGTGTGTGAGAGAGAGAGAGGATTGTGTGTGTGTGTGAGAGAGAGAGGATTGTGTGTGTGTGTGTGAGAGAGGCGATTGTGTGTGTGTGTGAGAGAGAGGATTGTGTGTGTGTGTGAGAGAGAGGATTGTGTGTGTGTGTGTGAGAGAGGCGATTGTGTGTGTGTGTGAGAGAGAGGATTGTGTGTGTGTGAGAGAGAGGATTGTGTGTGTGTGTGAGAGAGAGAGGATTGTGTGTGTGTATGAGAGAGAGAGGATTGTGTGTGTGTGTGTGAGAGAGGCGATTGTGTGTGTGTGTGAGAGAGAGGATTGTGTGTGTGTGAGAGAGAGGATTGTGTGTGTGTGTGTGAGAGAGAGGATTGTGTGTGTGTGTGAGAGAGAGGATTGTGTGTGTGTGTGTGAGAGAGGCGATTGTGTGTGTGTGTGAGAGAGAGGATTGTGTGTGTGTGTGTGAGAGAGGATTGTGTGTGTGTGTGTGAGAGAGGCGATTGTGTGTGTGTGTGAGAGAGAGGATTGTGTGTGTGTGAGAGAGGATTGTGTGTGTGTGTGAGAGAGAGGATTGTGTGTGTGTGTGAGAGAGAGGCTTGTGTGTGTGTGAGAGAGGATTGTGTGTGTGTGTGAGAGAGAGGATTGTGTGTGTGTGTGAGAGAGAGGATTGCGTGTGTGTGTGAGAGAGAGGATTGTGTGTGTGAGAGAGAGAGGATTGTGTGTGTGAGAGAGAGAGACGATTGTATGTGTGTGTGAGAGAGAGGATTGTGTGTGTGTGACAGAGAGGATTGTGTGTGTGTGAGAGAGGCGATTGTGTGTGTGAGAGAGAGGATTGTGTGTGAGAGAGAGAGGATTGTGTGTGTGAGAGAGAGAATTGTGTGTGTGAGAGAGAGGATTGTATGTGTGTGTGAGAGAGAGGATTGTGTGTGTGTGAGAGAGGATTGTATGTGTGTGTGAGAGAGAGGATTGTGTGTGTGTGAGAGAGAGGATTGTGTGTGTGAGAGAGAGAGGATTGTGTGTGTGTGAGAGAGACGATTGTATGTGTGTGTGAGAGAGAGGATTGCGCGTGTGTGTGAGGGAGAGGATTGTGTGTGTGAGAGAGAGAGAATTGTGTGTGTGTGAGAGTGGATTGTGTGTGTGAGAGAGAGAGAATTGTGTGTGTGTGAGAGAGGATTGTGTGTGTGAGAGAGAGGATTGTGTGTGTGTGAGAGAGAGAGAATTGTGTGTGTGTGAGAGTGGATTGTGTGTGTGAGAGAGAGAGAATTGTGTGTGTGTGAGAGAGGATTGTTTGTGTGAGAGAGAGGATTGTGTGTGTGAGAGAGTGGATTGTGTGTGTGAGAGAGAGAGAATTGTGTGTGTGTGAGAGAGGATTGTGTGTATGAGAGAGAGGATTGTGTGTGTGTGTGAGAGAGAGGATTATGTGTGTGAGAGATAGAATTGTGTGTGTGAGAGACGATTGTGTGTGTGTGAGAGAGCGGATTGTGTGTGTGTGAGAGAGAAAATTGTGCGTGTGAGAGACAATTGTTTGTGTGTGTGAGAGAGCAGATTGTGTGTGTGTGAGAGAGGATTGTGTGTGTGTGAGAGAGAGGATTGTGTGTGTGTGTGAGAGAGGATTGTATGTGTGTGTGAGAGAGAGGATTGTGTGTGTGTGAGAGAGAGGATTGTGTGTGTGAGAGAGAGAGGATTGTGTGTGTGTGAGAGAGACGATTGTATGTGTGTGTGAGAGAGAGGATTGCGCGTGTGTGTGAGGGAGAGGATTGTGTGTGTGAGAGAGAGAGAATTGTGTGTGTGTGAGAGTGGATTGTGTGTGTGAGAGAGAGAGAATTGTGTGTGTGTGAGAGAGGATTGTGTGTGTGAGAGAGAGGATTGTGTGTGTGTGAAAGAGTGGATTGTGTGTGTGAGAGAGAGAGAATTGTGTGTGTGTGAGAGAGGATTGTGTGTGTGAGAGAGAGGATTGTGTGTGTGTGTGAGAGAGAGGAGTATGTGTGTGAGAGAGAGAATTGTGTGTGTGAGAGACACTTGTGTGTGTGTGAGAGCGCGGATTGTGTGTGTGTGAGAGAGAGAATTGTGCGCGTGAGAGACAATTGTGTGTGTGTGAGAGAGAGGATTGTGTGTGTGAGAGAGAGGATTGTGTGTGTGTGAGAAAGAGGATTGTGTGTGTGAGAGACGATTGTGAGAGAGCAGATTGTGTGTGTGTGAGAGAGGATTGTGTGTGTGTGAGAGAGAGGATTGTGTGTGTGTGAGAGAGACGATTGTGTGTGTGTATGTGAGAGAGAGGATTGTGTGTGTGTGTGAGAGAGAGGATTGTGTGTGTGTGAGAGAGAGAGAATTGTGTGTGTGTGAGAGTGGATTGTGTGTGTGAGAGAGAGAGAATTGTGTGTGTGTGAGAGAGGATTGTTTGTGTGAGAGAGAGGATTGTGTGTGTGAGAGAGTGGATTGTGTGTGTGAGAGAGAGAGAATTGTGTGTGTGTGAGAGAGGATTGTGTGTATGAGAGAGAGGATTGTGTGTGTGTGTGAGAGAGAGGATTATGTGTGTGAGAGAGAGAATTGTGTGTGTGAGAGACGATTGTGTGTGTGTGAGAGAGCGGATTGTGTGTGTGTGAGAGAGAAAATTGTGCGTGTGAGAGACAATTGTTTGTGTGTGTGAGAGAGCAGATTGTGTGTGTGTGTGAGAGAGGATAGTGTGTGTGAGAGAGAGGATTGTGTGTGTGTGAGAGAGACGATTGTGTGTGTGTATGTGAGAGAGAGGATTGTGTGTGTGTATGTGTAAGAGACGATTGTGTGTGTGTGAGAGAGCAGATTTAGTGTGTGTGAGAGAGGATTGTGTGTGTGTGTGAGAGAGGATTGTGTGTGTTTGAGAGAGAGGATTGTGTGTGTGTGAGAGAGACGATTGTGTGTGTGTATGTGAGAGAGAGGATTGTGTGTGTGTCAGAGACGATTGTATGTGTGTGTGAGAAAGAGGATTGCGCGTGTGTGTGAGAGAGAGGATTGTGTGTGTGAGAGAGAGAGAATTGTGTGCGTGTGAGGGTGGATTGTGTGTGTGAGAGAGAGAGAATTGTGTGTGTGTGAGAGAGGATTGTTTGTGTGAGAGAGAGGATTCTGTGTGTGTGAGAGAGTGGATTGCGTGTGTGTGAGAGAGAGAATTGTGTGTGTGTGAGAGAGGATTGTGTGTGTGAGAGAGAGGATTATGTGTGTGTGTGAGAGAGAGGATTATGTGTGTGAGAGAGAGAATTGTTTGTGTGAGAGACGATTGTGTGTGTGTGAGAGAGCGGATTGTGTGTGTGTGAGAGAGGATTGTGTGTGTGTGAGAGAGGATTGTGTGTGTGTGAGAGAGCAGATTGTGTGTGTGTGAGAGAGGATTGTGTGTGTGTGAGAGAGAGGATTGTGTGTGTGTGAGAGAGACGATTGTGTGTGTGTATGTGAGAGAGAGGATTGTGTGTGTGTGTGTGAGAGAGAGGATTGTGTGTGTGTGAGAGAGAGAGAATTTTGTGTGTGTGAGAGAGGTCTGTGTGTGCGTGAGAGAGAGCTTAGTGTGTGCGTGAGAGAAAGGTTTGTGTGTGCGTGAGAGAGAGGTTTGTGTGTGCGTGAGAGAGAGGATTGTGTGTGTGAGAGAGAGAGGATTGTGTGTGTGTGAGAGAGAGAGGATTGTGTGTGTGTATGTGAGAGAGAGGATTGTGTGTGTGAGAGAGAGAGGATTGTGTGAGTGAGAGAGAGAGAGTGGATTGTGTGTGTGTGAGAGAGAGGATTGTGTGTGAGAGAGAGAGGATTGTATGAGTGAGAGAGAGTGGATTGTGTGTGTGTGTGTGAGAGAGTGTATTGTGTGTGAGAGAGAGAGGATTGTGTGTGTGTGAGAGAGGATTGTATGTGTGTGATAGAGAGTGGATTGTGTGTGAGAGAGAGAGCATTGTGTGTGTGTGTGTGTTCGAGAGAGGATTGTGTGTGAGAGAGAGAGCATTGTGTGTGTGTGAGAGAGAGTGGATTGTGTGTGAGAGAGAGAGCATTGTGTGTGCGTGTGTGAGAGAAGATAGTGTGTTTGTGAGGAAGAGAATTATACGTATGTGTGAGGGAGAAAGAGGATTGTGTGTGTGTGGGAGAGAGGATTGTGTTTATGTGTGTGAGGTAGCATTGTGCGTGTGAGGTAGGATTGTGTGTGTGAGGTAGGATTGTGTGTGTGAGGTAGGATTGTGTGTGTGTGAGAGAAGATTGTGTGTGTATGAGAGAAAGAGAGGGGAATGTGTGTGATGCATCATCAATGAACACAAGACGAGTAGTGAACGAAACTGTGGCTTTAATAAGCTGAACAGAAAGCCACCTGGCCACTGATCCCGAACTGGGGCAGGACCGGAGGTCAGCCACCTTTATACTGAGCCCGAGGGGAGGAGCCACAGGCGGAGCCATCAGGCAGCGGTTTACCACAATACATATACTACAGTAACAGTTTACCACAGTACATATAATACACTAACGGTGGTTTACCACATTTACCCCCTGTTAAAAAAGAGTCCAGCGGGGGTGTGGTCGAGTAAAGGTCGAGTCTGTCCGGGGCATTGACCT
>NC_052166.1:7357457-7431240 GCF_902713615.1 Scyliorhinus canicula
GGGCAGCGTTGTCTGGGGTGATTACTTTGGCCGCAAAAGTAGCACCTCGGGCCTCCGGCGTTGGCGGGCTGCTGCGCGGCCCAGGCTTGCGTCACACCCGGGTCGGTTGATGGCGGCGACCATGAGGCCCACGAGGGTGCCGCGCAGTGGGAGGTGTAGGCCTCCATGTTCTGGGAGGCCACCTCCAGCGAGTTGGAAAGTTGTCTCTGGGAGGCCAAGTGTTCCCCCCCTTCGAGTAATCGCTGGCGGATATAGTTTGACTTCATGCCCGCGACATAAGCATCCCTGATCAGCACGCCCGCGTGCTGGGAAGCCAATATCGCCCGGCAATCACAGTTCCGGCAGAGTACACGCAACACACGCAGGAATTCTGCTAGTGATTCCCCAGGACGCTGTCGTCTCGTGGCAAGGAGGTGCGTAGCATACACCTCGTTAACGGACTTCACGTATTGTCCCTGCAGCAGCAGTATTGCCTCCGCGTACGAGGGGACGTGGAGGATCTGATTCTTCTGGAGGTCTGTGGTCTTCGCTGAAGGATTCGAGGTATGCTTCAAAGCAGCTTAGCCAGTGCTCAAACGTTTCTGTGGCGTCGGCTGCCAGTGGGTCCAAGTGATCAGGCTCGAGTGATCAGTGATGCACTATCAATTGCCACAAAGACGAGAGTAGTGGAATAATCGAGGCTTTATTGAGCAAAGATGTGGTGCCTCCTGTAGCTGGAACCCGAATGGCTGCAGCTCGGTGAGCACACACATTTATACACCGCCTACTGGCGGAGCCAGCAGGCAGGGATTTACCCATGTTCCTCTAGTCTCTGCGTCTTACCGTAATACATATAATACTGCTAGTGGTGACGACCACATTGAGTTCATCTTTAGAAGTGTAATGTGAATTGATAAACCATCAATAAACACACGACGAGTGATGAACGTAACTGAGGCTTTAATACACTAAACAGCAAGTCCCCTGCCTCTGGACCCGAACAGGCTCGGAGGCGGAGACTTGCCACCTTTATACATGAGCCCGAGGGGAGGAGTCACAGGCGGAGCCATCCTGGACAAACCCAGGCAAGCACAACACAACACAATGCAATACAATGCAATACTGTGGTTTACCACAGTGAGAGAGGGGATTGTGTGTGTGTGAGAGAGGGAATTATGTGTGTGTGTGAGAGAGGGGTTTGTGTTTATGTGTGAGACGATTGTGCGTGTGAGAGAGGATTGTGTATGTGTGAGAGAGGATTGGGTGTGTGAGAGAGGATTGTGTATGTGTGAGAGAAGATTGGGTGTGTGAGAGAGGGGACTGTGTGTGTGTGTGAGAGAGAGGATTGTGTGTGTGTGTGAGAGAGAGGATTGTGTGTGTGTGTGAGAGAGGGGATTATGTGTGTGTGGGAGAGAGGGGATTGTGTGTGTGTGAGAGAGGGGATTGTGTGTGTGAGAGAGAGGATTGTGTGTGTGAGAGAGAGAGAGAGGATTGTGTGTGTGTGTGTGTGAGAGAGAGGATTGTGCATGTGTGAGAGAGAGGATTGTGTGTGTGTGAGAGAGGATTGTGTGTGTGAGAGAGAGGATTGTGTGTGTGTGGGAGAGGATTGTGTATGTGTGAGAGAGAGGATTGTGTGTGTGTGAGAGAGGGGGGATTATGTGTGTGTGAGAGAGGGGATTATGTGTGTGTGAGAGAGGGGATTGTGTGTGTGTGAGAGAGAGGATTGTGTGTGTGTGAGAGAGGGGATTGTGTGTGTGTGTGTGTGAGAGAGAGGGGATTGTGTGTGTGTGAGAGAGAGAATTGTGTTTGTCTGAGAGAGTGGATTGTGTGTGTGTGAGAGAGAGGGGACTGTGTGTGTGAGAGAGAGGATTGTGTTTGTCTGAGAGAGAGGATTGTGTGTGTGTGTGAGAGAGAAGGGATTGTGTGTGTGTATGTGTGAGAGAGAGGGGTTTGTGTTTATGTGAGAGACGATTGTGTGTGTGAGAGAGAGAGGATTGTGTGTATGTAAGAGAGAGGGGATTGTGTTTATGTGAGAGAGGATTGTGTGTGTGAGAGAGAGAGGATTGACTGTGTGTGAGAGAGAATTGTGTGTGTGAGAGAAAGAGGATTGACTGTGTGTGAGAGAGGATTGTGTGTGTGTGTGTGAGAGAGGATTGTGTGTGCGTGAGAGAGAGGATTGTGGTTGTGTGTGAGAGAGAGGATTGTTTGTGTGAGAGAGAGGATTGTGTTGGTGTGAGGGAGAGAATTGTGTGTGGGGGAAGAGGAGTGCGTGTGTCAGAGAGGATTGTGTGTGTGTGAGAGAGAGGATGGTGTGTGTGTGTGTGTGTGAGAGAGAGACGATTGTGTGTGTTTGAGAGATGTTTGTGTACGTGAGAGCGTGGTTTCTGCGTGTGTGTGAGAGAGAGAGGATTTTGCGAGTATGTGAGAGGATTATGTGTGTGCGAGAGAGAGGATTGTGTGTGTGAGACAGAGGATTGTGCGTGTGAGAGTGAGATGTGTGTGTGTGTGAGAGAGGATTGTGTGTGCGTGAGAGAGGAGTGTGTGTATGTGAGAGAGGATTGTGTGTGCGTGAGAGAGGAGTGTGTATGTGAGAGAGGATTGTGTGTGTGTGAGAGAGGAGTGTGTGTATGTGAGAGAGGAGTGTGTGTGTGAGATGAGTGTGTGTGTGAGAGAGAGAGAATTGGAATTGAAGAGTTATTTTATCTTGGAGCAGCTTGTGACAGAGACTACTAGGGAGCAGGCAATTCTGGATTTGGTGACGTGTAATGAGGCTGACTTGATTAGGGAACTTAAGGTGAAGGAACCCTGAGGGAGCAGTGACCACAATATGATAAAATTTACCCTGCAGTTTGAGAGGGAGAAGCTGCAACCAGATGTAATGGTATTACAATTAAATAAGGGGAACTATAAAGACATGAGGGAGGAGCTGGCCAGAGTTGATTGGAAAAGGAGCCGAGCAGCGAAGACAGTGGAACAGCAAAGGGAGGAGTTATTGGGGGTTATTCGGGAGGCACAGCAGAAATTCATCCCGAGGAGATTGAATAAGGGGAGGACAAGGCATCTGTGGCTGATGAGGGATGTCAAAGATCATCTAAAGAAAAAGCATACAAAGTGGCGAGGATTAGTGGGAAACCAGAGGATTGGGAAGCCTTTAAAAGTGAGCAGAGGACAACAAGAAACGCAATAAGGGGGGAGATTATGAAGTATGAGTGCAAACTAGCTATAAAGAAACAGAGGAAGAGATTTTTTCAATATCTAAAAGGTCAGAGAGAGGCAAAAATAGACATTGGACCACTAGAAAATGTGGCTGGAGAAGTAATAATAGGAAACAAAGAAATGGCAGAGGTGAGTGCAGTGACCATTAATAAGGAGAAGGTTCTGGGGAAACTGCAAGGTCTGAAGGTGGATAAGTCACCTGGACCGGATGGACTACACTCCAGGGTCCTAAAAGAGATAGCTGAGGAAGCTGTGGAGGCATTAGTGATGATCTTCCACGAATCACTGGAGGCAGGAAGGGTCCCAGAGGACTGGAAAGTGGCTAATGTAACACCGCTGTTTAAGAAGGGAGGGAGGCAGAAGATGGAAAATTATCGGCCGGTTAGCCTGACTTCGGTCATCGGTAAGATTTTAGAGTCTGTTATTTTTTTTAATTAATGTTTTTATTGGGTTTTTGAACAAAGTATATTTACCATTATGTACAAGTGGGCGCCTGTTTGGGGGGGGGGTTGGAGACTGGGGAGTTAAATATACATTTGGGTGCCGGAGAAACAATTACAGTGGGCAATACTCAAATGGGTTTGGTGTTGGTGTTGTTGCTTGCTTCTCCCAGACGGATCTCGCTGCCGTCTCGCGCTCACCTCCGCTTCAGCCGTCTTTCGCCTGTATTCTCCTTGTTCTCTGTTCCTGGAGATGCCAAGTTCGTTATCGTACCCCGTGCCCCCCCCCCCCCCCCCCCTTTTCCGGCTGTCATTCCCCTGCCTCCCCTACCACCTCCTGGATGTCCTCTCTTGTTCCCTGTCCCTTTCCTCTCTCCCCCCCCCCCCCCCTCCTGTGGTTCGCCTTTCTTCCCTCTTAGGTTTAGCTGTCCTACCCCCTCCCCCCCCCCCCCCACTTCCCCCGCCCTCCCCACCGTCCCGATCTATCTCCCCCTCTCATGCGTTGGCTACTTTCCCCTGTTTCTTAGCTACCTGGCTATTCTTCCGCTTGTACGTTGGCCACAAACAGGTCCCGGAACAGTTGGGTGAATGGCTCCCACGTTCTGTGGAAGCCGTCGTCTGACCCTCGGATGGCGAATTTGATTTTCTCCATTTGGAGAGAATCCGAGAGGTCGGACAGCCAGTCTGCAGCTCTGGGTGGTGCTGCTGACCGCCAGCCAAACAGGATTCTACGGCGGGCGATCAGGGAGGCAAAGGCAAGGGCGTCTGCCCTCCTCCCCAGGAATAGATCTGGCTGGTCTGAAACCCCGAAGACCGCCACTATTGGGCATGGCTGTACCCTCACCCCCACCACTTTGGACATAGCCTCGAAGAAGGCTGTCCAGTACCCCACAAGTCTGGGGCAAGACCAGAACATGTGGGCGTGGTTGGCCGGGCCTCTTTGGCACCGTTCACATCTGTCCACCTCCGGGAAGAACCTACTCATACGGTTTCTTGTTAAGTGGGCTCTATGTACCACTTATAGCTGCGTCAGGCTGAGCCTTGCGCATGTGGAGGTGGAGTTGACCCTGTGCAGTGCTTCGCTCCAGAGTCCCCACCCATTTAATCCCCAGGTCCTCCTCTCGCTTCCTTCTTGTTGCGTCCAGTACAGTGTCGTCCCTTTCTACCAGTCGGTCATACATGTCGCTACAGTTTCGTTTATCTAGTACGCTTGTGTCTAGTAGGTCTTCCAGTAGTATCTGTCGTGACGGTTGTGGGTACGTCCTTGTCTCCTTTCGTAGGAAGTTTTTGAGCTGTAGATACCTTAGCTCGTTCCCCCTGGCTAGCTGGAATTTCTCTGTCAGTTCATCCAGTGTTGCGATCCTGCCGTCCGTGTATAGGTCCCTGACTGTCAGTGTTCCTCCATCCTGCCTCCACCTTTTGAAGGTGGCGTCAGTCAGTGCTGGTGTGAACCTATGGTTTGTTGCAGATGGGAGCTTTGTCCGACATTTTGGTCAGGCCAAATTGCTGCCGTAGTTCGTTCCAGGATTGGAGGGTGGCTATCACCACCGGGCTGCTGGAGTGTTTTTTGGGTGGGGATGGGAGTGCTGCCGTGGCGAGGGCCCGGAGGGAGGTTCCCATGCAGGAGGCCTCCTCCGCACGCACCCACTCGGCTTCTGGCTCCTGGATCCATCCCCTTATTCACTCGGCCGTCGCTGCCCAGTGGTTGTAGGTTTGGGAGGGCTAGCCCCCCCCCGGAGTTTGTTTTTTTATAAGACCTTCTTTGGGATCCTAGCATTCCCCCTCTCCCCCCCCCCCCCCCCCCCCCCCACTTCCCCTGCCCCCCATACGAACACCATGTTTAGTTTGTCCAGCCCTTTGAAAAAGGCCTTGGGGATGTAGATCGGAATGGATCTAAACAGGAAGAGGAACCTGGGCAGTACGTTCATTTTGATCGTCTGGACTCTCCCCGCAAGGGAGAGTGGGAGTGTGTTCCATCTTTGCAGGTCCTTTTTAACTTCCTCCGTCAGGCTGGTGAGGTTCCATTTGTGGATCCCCCCCCCTTCTCTCCCCCCCCCCTCCCCCCCCCCCCCCCCTTCTCTCCCCCCCCCCCCCCCCCCCCCCCCCCCCCCCCCTCCCGTGGGTGTACCGGGAAGATCTCACTTTTGCTCATGTTGAGTTTGTAGCCCGAGAAGGCTCCAAACTCTTTCAGGAGCGCGATGATTCCGTCCATGCTGCTTTGTGGGTCCAAAATATAGAGGAGCAGATCATCTGCATAGAGTGAGACTCTGTGCTCTCTGCCTCCCCTTCGGATCCCCCTCCAATTTTTTGCTGCTCTGAGCGCGATTGTTAACGGTTCGATTGCTAGTGCGAACAGCAGCGGGGACAGTGGGCATCCTTGTCTGGTGCCCCTGTGCAGCTGGAAGTATTGGGAGTTGGTATTATTGGTCCGTACACTCGCCATGGGAGCGTTGTATAGGAGCTTTACCCAGGAGGTGAATCCTGTTCCAAGTCCGAACCGCTCCAGTACCTCTGGAGGGGTTATTGGGGGTTATTAGGGAGGCACAATTCGACCCTGTCGAAGGCCTTTTCTGCGTCTAGGGAGACGATCACCTCTTGTGTTCCCTCCCCGGAGGGGGTCATTATTACTTTCAGCAGGCGCCTGATGTTCGCGGTAAGCTGTCTACCTTTGACAAAGCCCATCTGGTCCTGTGTGAACACCTCGGGTACACAGTCTTCTAGCCTTTTGGCTAGGATTTTGGCCAGTATTTTGGCGTCTGCGTTCAGCAGAGATATGGGTCTGTATGACCCACATTCCGTTGGGTCTTTGTCTTTCTTAGGTATCAGCGAGATTGAGGCCTGTGCTAACGTGGGTGGCAGTGTGCCCCTAGCTAGCGAGTCTGTGAACATCTCCCGCAGGTGCGGGGCCAGCGCTGTCGCGAATTGTTTGTAGAAATCCGCCGGGAATCCGTCCGGTCCCGGCGCCTTCCCCGCCTGCATGGAGCTAATGCTGTCCATGATCTCTCCCAGTGCTAGTGGTGCTTCCAGATCCCGTTTTCTGCCCTCTCCCACAACTGGTATGTCCAGTCCATCATGGAATCGGCTCATCCCAGCCTTCCCCGTTGGGGGCTCTGAGGTGTACAGCTCTTGGTAGAAAGCCTTGAAGGTTTTGTTGATCTTTTCTGGTTCTGTTTCCAACGTGCCTCTGGTATCCCTGATTTGTGCAATTTCTCTGGTGGCTGCCTGCTTTCTCAGCTGGTGTGCCAACAGGCGGCTGGCTTTGTCTCCGTGTTCGTACAGGGTCCCAAGCGCCTGGCAGAGTTGGTGTACTGCTTTCCTGGTGGAGAGCAGGTCAAAGTTCCTTTGTAATTCTTTTCTCTCCGCCAGGAGCTCTAGGGTCGGGGCCTCGGAGTATTTACGGTCTACCTCCAGTATGGAGTCGACCAGCTGCTGCCTAGCCACCCTTTCCTCCCTATCTCTTTGCGCTTTGTAGGCAATGATTTCCCCTCTTAGTACGGCCTTTAGCGCTTCCCAGAACGTGGAGGATGAGACCTCCCCGTTTTGGTTGTTCTCCGTGTACTCCGCTATGGCCCGCGCTATCCTTTCGCTGAAGGCCTTGTCAGCTAGTAAGGCACCGTCCAACCTCCATATGGGGCGCTGGGCCCTGCCCGTCTCCAGCCGCACGTCCATGTAGTGTGGAGCGTGATCTGATATCACAATTGCGGAGTATTCCACTTTGTCTATCCCTGGAAGCACCGTTTTCCCCACCACAAAGAAGTCAATTCTGGTGTACACGTTGTGTACTGGGGAGAAGAAGGAGAATTCTTTCTCCCCCGGGTGGGCGAACCTCCAGGGGTCCACTGCTCCATAAAGTGACTGAGTTCCCTTGCCATGCTTGAGGTTTTCCCCGTTTTGGGGTTTGACCTGTCCGTCTTTGGATCCTGTACACAGTTGAAGTCCCCCCCCCATGATTAGTTGGTGCATCGCTGTGTCGGGGATTTCTGCCATGGTCTTCTTGATTGAGATCGTGTCTTCCCAGTTGGGTGTGTACCCGTTAACCCATCCAGGGTCCTGCTGACCATGACATACCGCCCCCCTGGGTCCGTAACGGTCTTTGTCGCCCTAAACATCGTACCCTTGCCAATCAGGATCGCCACCCCCCTGGCCCATGTCCCATAACAGGAATGGTAGGTTTGTCCCACCCAGCCCTTTCTTACCCGCAGTCGGTCCTGCTCCCTCAGGTGTGTCTCTTGGAGGAAGACTATGTCGGCCCTCATATTTTGTAGGTGGGTGAGGACTCTGGAACTCTTCACTGGGCCGTTAAGTCCCCTTACGTTTCAGGTGACTATCCTGCTGGGGGGCTTCTGCCCCCTCGTTCCTGTGGGATTAACCATACTTACCTGGTGGACGTGCCCCTGCCCTCCGGGGTTTCCCTTTGTTAGGGGGCCGTCCAAGATGGCCGCTGTCGCTGCTCTCCTCATGCGGTCGGGTCTCTGCGCTCCGGGGTTTCCCCTTGTCCCGGGGGCACCCGCCATGGCCGTCCACTGTGTGTCCGCCACGCGGGAAGTCCCCTGCACTCTGGGGGCCCCCTTCACCCACAGACCGTACTGGGTGGGTGCTTGCAGCGGTTCCTTGTTTCGAGCCCTTGGTTGTGGCACTTTGTAGCCCTATTGCTATTCCTTTTCTAGCCTTGTTTGTCCCTCCCTCCCTGTGCCTCCCCCCCTCCCGGTGTCTCCCTTTCCCCCCCTTTTCCCCCCTCTCCCGTATACCCCCCTTTGTCCCTCTTTCCCCTGTTCCTATCCCCGTTTGCTCTCCCGCCTCTGTTAAGTGATCCCCCCCTCCCCTGCCTGGCGCCTTCCCCCCGTTGGGGGTGCGCTGCGGCCCTGCTTTGTTGCGTGCCCCCGGCGCTAGCTTTCCTGCTAGTACGGTGGCCCCCCTCTCGGGAGTTACTGTCTCGCTTCTTCTCTTGCCCGACCTCTACAGTTTTCTGTCCGCTCTTCCCCCATCCTACCCTGTGCTCCCCGAGCTTGCTCTCCCTTCTCCATTACTCTCGTTCCCTCGTGCTGGGGCCTGGCCTCCCACCTGGAGCGGTCCCTCGGGCAGTGGTTTGCTTTTTGTTCAGGGTGCGCTCGCTGTGGCGGGGGTGGGGGCGACGGGGGAGGGGGCGCTGGCGTTGCCTCACCCCCCCCCCCTCCCGCGGTCGGCGTGCTGTTGCCCCTTGCCAAGGGCCCCTTATTTCTACCCTGGCTGCTGGTTTTCCAGTCCGTGTTCCTCGACAAACTTGTTTGCTTCAGCGGGAGCTGTAAAGACGTATTCTCTTTCTTGGTATGTGACCCAGAGTTTCGCTGGGTACAACATACCAAAACGCACGTTGCTCCTGTGAAGAGCTGCTTTCGCTCTATTGAACTCTGCCCGTCTCCTGGCTCGGTCTGCCCCAATATCCTCGTAAATTCTAATGGTGTGCCCTTCCCATTTGCAGGCTCTATTTTCCCTGGCCCAGCGCAGGATTGTCTCCCTATCCCGGTACCGGTGCAGTTTGGCTATGACTGCTCTCGGTTGTTCCCCTGCCTTGGGCTTCAGGCACAGCGACCGATGTGCTCTGTCCATTTCCGGTGGGTTGGAAAAGTTTCCCTCCCCACTAAGTTTCCCAGCATCTCGGCCACGTATGCCGTGGGGTTTCTACCCTCGCTCCCCTCTGGCGGGCCCACTATCCTGACATTTTGCCTTCTCGAGCGGTTTTCCTGATCGTCCACTCTGCCCTTCAGGCTCCCCTGTGTTGCTCCCAGTCACGTCACCTCCCTCTCCAGGGCCGTGACCCGGTCGCTCATGTCAGTCGCTGCTTTCCCCAGCTCCTTAACGGTCACCTCTTGGGCTTCTAGTTTCTCCTCTGCTGTGCCCAGGGCGTGCTGCACCTCCGCCAGGGCCTTGGCCACTGCTGCCTGCCCTGCGGCCTCCATGTCTGCCTTCGCCTCTGCCTTGTTTACCTGCTGATTCTCCCTCAGCACCTCGGTAAAGGCTGCCTTCCAGTTCCAGCTCCCCCCTGGCCCCGGGGGAGAGGTCTGCCCAGTTCTTTTTGTTGCGGCGAACCATCCCTTCTGCCGCTTTGTGCGCCGATTAGCTCGTCTGAACGGGCTCGCCCATTGCCCCGTCTGCTTTTGATGCCCCTTCTCCCTCTGCTTTGGCTCTTTCCCCCCCTTTTTCCCTCCCTTTTTTTATCCCTTTCCTTTCCCCCTTTTTATCCCCCCTTTTACTTTCCCCCTCCCTTCTCTCCTTCACCACTTTTTTAAAATAAAATTCTTTTCAAGAGAATTTGTTTTTCGTTCAAAAATTTCATTCTCTTCAAAAGTTTTCTTTTCAAAGTATTGTTTTTGAAAAAGGGGAAGTTATTTTTTCTTTTCCCTCGCTCACCCGGGGTCGAGAGAGAGAGAGAGAGGCTTCTGGTCGGGAGTCCCTCTTTGATCCTGCCTCGTGGTAGTCGCCGCCGGCAGAGGGGGGGGGGGGGGTCCTTGCTGCTGGCTCGGTGCCCCGCTTTGGTCCCTGCCTTGGTGTGGTGGTATGATTAACATAGCTGCCTGCCATTGGTGCAGAACACCGGCTTACCATTGGCCCTGGTCGGTCATGTGCCTCGCGACCGATTGGTTGAGACGAGTCATGTGACGGCTCCCCGATTGTTCGAGAGGCTGAGTTGAGGCGGGGTATAAATACCCAGTACACCCGGCGGTCGTCCATTTACTGTAGTCGACCGCAGGGCTAACATCTAGCTTATTAAAGCCTTACTTTTGGACAGCAACTCGCCTCGCGTTCAATTGATGGTACATCACTTGGTCTGGGCCCCGCTCGTCGTACCCTGTGCCCTCCTGCCGGGAAGGGGGAAGGGGGCGGTCGTCAGTCGTTCCTACTGGCTCGGTCCCCGATCCGGGCCACCGCTCGTCCCGCCCTGCACTCTGCTGCCGTGCGTATGTGGGGTTGGGGGGGGGGGGGGGGGGGGGGGGTGGTGCCACCGGATCGCTCCGCTCCCGAGCGCCCAGTTCTCCCGCTCTGATGACCTTTCGAGTCTGGGTTTTTCTTCGTCCCCACTCTCTTTTGTGGGGGGGAGGGGTGGCAAACGGGTCTATTTGCACGCTCGGCTGTAAGTTCTCGGCGAGGAGCTGGACGCAACTTTGTTCCCCTCCTAGAGTCTGTTATTAAAGACGAGATCGAGGAGTACTTGGAAGTGCATGGTAAAATAGGACTGAGCCAGCACGGCTTTGTCAAAGGGAGGTCGTGTCTGGTAAATCTGTTAGAGTTCTCTGAGGCGGTAACAAGGAAGTTAGACAAAGGAGAACCAGTGGACGTGATTTATTTAGATTTCCAGAAGGCCTTTGACAAGGTGCCGCGTAGGAGACGTAGACGTAGAGGTTTACAGCATGAAAACAGGCCCTTCGGCCCAACTTGTCTATGCCGCCCAGTTTTTGCCACTAAGCTAGTCTCAGTTGCTCGCATTTGGCCCATATCTCTCTATACCCAGCCTGACCATGTAACTGTCTAACTGCTTTTTAAAGGACAAAATTGCACCTGTCTCTCGCAACCCGTTCCAGACACTCACCACCCTCCGTGAAAAAAAAACTGTCCCCCTGGACCCTTTTGTATCTCTCCCCTCCCACCTTAAACCTATGCCCTCTAGTTTTAGACTCCCCTACCTTTGCAAAAAGATGTCGCCTATCTACCTTATCCATGCTCCTCATTATTTTATAAATCTCTATAAGATCACCCCTCAGCCTCCTACACTCCAGGGTAAAAAGTCCCAGCCTATCCAGCCTCTCCTTATAACTCAGACCATCAAGTCCTGACGGCATCCTCGTAAATCTCTTCTGCACTCTCTCTAGTTTAATAATATCCAGTACTGTATTCCAAGTGATGCCTTACTAATGTCTTGTACAGCTTCAGCAAGACGTCCCTGCAACTCCTTCAAGGAGCTGTGAACCTGTACCGAGGTCTCTTTGTTCGGTAACTCGCCCCGACACGCTACCATTAACTGATCAGGCAGGCTCGGAGACACACTGGTGAAGTCAGACGTGAATCCACGTTGCCCTTAATCGACATATGAATCGAGCAGCTGACATGAACTCATCTAGGCAACGTGGGACTTATCCAGCAAAGGAGACATGTTATTCTAAACCTCCTGATCAATACTCGTATTAGTAGCATCGATAGGAATTTCTGGAGCAGCATCAATAGGGATGAGGAAATAAGTTAAGAGCTAAGATCTAACTCAAGAGCGGACTATACGGTCAATGGAAGAGTCCTGGGGAAAATTGATGTGCAGAGAGATCTGGGAGTTCAGGTCCATTGTACCCTGAAGGTGGCAATGCAGGTTGGTAGAGTGGTCAAGAAGGCATACAGCATGCTTGCCTTCATCGGACGGGGTATTGAGTACTAGAGTCGACAGGTCATGTTACAGTTGTATAGGACTTTGGTTAGGCCACATTTGGAATACTGCGTACAGTTCTGGTCGCCACATTACCAGAAGGATGTGGATGCTTTAGAGAAGGTGCAGAGGAGGTTCACCAGGATGTTGCCTGGTATGGAGGGTGCTAGCTATGAAGAAAGGTTGAGTAGATTAGGATTGTTTTCATTGGAAAGACGGAGGTTGAGGGGAGACCTGATTGAGGTCTACAAAAGTATGAGAGGTATGGACAGGGTGGATAGCAACAAGCTTTTTCCAAGAGTGGGGGTGTCAGTTACAAGGGGTCATGATTTCAAGGTGAGAGGGGGAAAGTTTAAGGGAGATGTGCGTGGAAAGTTTTTTATGCAGAGGGTGGTGGGTGCCTGGAATGCTTTGCCAGTGGAGGTGGTAGAGGCGGGCACGATAGCATCATTTAAGAGGCATTTAGACAGGTGTATGAACGGGCGGGAACAGAGGGAAGTAGACCTTGGAAAATAGGAGACAGGTTTAGATAAAGGATCTGGATCGGCACAGGCTGGGAGGGCCGAAGGGCCTGTTCCTGTGCTGTACTTTTCTTTTTTCTTTGTTCTTTGTTCTCATGGTGTTCAGGGTAAGATCCTGGCATGGATAGAGGATTGGCTGACTGGCAGAAGGCAGAGAGTGGGGATAAAGGGGTCTTTTTTCAGGTTGGTAGCCGGTGACTAGCGGTGTGCCTCAGGGCTCGGTGCTGGGACCACAACATTTTACAATATACATTAATGATCTGGAAGAAGGAACTGAAGGCTCTGTTGCTAAGTTTGCAGATGATACAAAGATCTGTAGAGGGACAGGTAGCATTGAGGAAGCAAGGGAACTGCAGAAGGTCTTGGACAAGCTAGAAGAGTGGGCAATGAAGTGGCAAATTAAATACAATGTGGAAAACTGTGAGGTTCTGCACTTTGGAAGGAGGAATTTAGGCATAGACTATTTTCTAAATGGGGAAATGTTTCAGAAAGCAGAGGCTCAAAGGGACTTGGGAGCCCTTGTTCACGATTCTCTTAAGGTTAATGTGCAGGTTCAGTCGGCAGTTAAGAAGGCAAATGCAATGTTAGCATTCATGTCAAGAGGGCGAGAATACATGACCAGGGATGTACTTCTGAGGCTGTATAAGGCTCTGGTCAGACCCCATTTGGAGCATGGTGAGCAGTTTTGGGCCCTGTATCTAAGGAAGGATGTGCTTACCTTGGAAAGGGTCCAGAGGAGGTTCACAAGAATGATCCCTGAAATTAAGAACTTGTTGTATGAGGAACGTTTGAGGACTCTGGGGGCTTGATTCTCCGACCCCCCCCGCCGGGTCAGAGAATAACCAGGGACCGACGTCAATCCCGCCCATGCTGTGTCCTGAATTCTCCGTCACCAGAGATTCGGCAGGGGCGGGAAACGCGCTGCGCCGTCGGCGGGCCCCCCCCCTGTCGATTCTCCGGCCCGCGATGGGACGAAGTCCCGCCGCTGTCAAGCCTCTCCCGCTGGCAAGAATCGAAACACCTACCTGACCGGCGGGACTGGCGGCGTGGGCGGGCTCCGGGGTCCTGTGGGGGGCGCGGGGCGATCTGCCTCCGGGGGGTGCCCCCACGGTGGCCTGGCCCACGATCGGGGCCCACCGATTGGCCATGGCTTCACCATGGCAGAGGCGGAAGTGACCCCCTCCCCTGCGCATGCGCGGGGATGACATCAGCAGCCGCTGACGTCTGGCGCATGACGTCCGACTTAAGCGCTGGCGTCCGACTTAAGCCAGCCGGCGAAGTCCTTTCGGCCCCGGCTGGCATGGCGCCAAAGGCCGTTCACGCCAGCCGGCGGAGCGCCAATCACTCCGATGCAGGCCTAGCCCCTCAATGTGAGGGCTTGGCCTCTAAAGGTGCGGAGACTTCCGAGGCCTGGATAGAGTGGACTTGTAGGAAAAACTAGAACTAGAGGACACCATCTCAGATTAAAGGGACGATCCTTTAAAACAGAGATTGGGAGGAATTTCTTCAGCCAGAGGGTGGTGAATCTATGGAACTCTTTGCCGCAAAAGGCTGTGGAGGCCAAATCACTGAGTGTCTTTAAGACAGAGATAGATAGGTTCTTGATTAATAAGGGGGTCAGGGGTTATGGGGAGAAGGCAGGAGAATGGGGATGAGAAAAATATCAGCCAGGATTGAATGGTGGAGCAGACTCGATGGGCCAAGTGGCCTAATTCTTCTTCTATGTCTTATGGTCTTCTTGCCTTATGGTCTGTGTGTGCGTGAGAAAGAGGATTGTGTGTGAGAGAGGAGTGTTTGTGTTAGAGAGGGAGGATTGTGTGGGTGTGAGAGAGAGAGAGGATTGTGTATGTGTGTGTGTGGTGAATGTATAACATAAATTCACACTGTATATCACTGTGTCCCTGTGGGCTCCATCTGTGAGCCGTTGCGCAGCTCTGCCCACAGGGGGAGATGAGGAGCATGTACAGGGCTCCACCCACAACCGGAAGTATAAGTGCTGCGGTCTTGCGAGCCTGCCTTCAGTTCAGCTAGTCGCAGGCAGGCTCAGTTGTAAGCCGATTAAAGCCACAGTTTACTTCTACTCGTGTCTCTGAGTGAATTGATGGTCGCATCAATTTAATCGACTTAAAAAAAACTACCATGGAATCAAACCTCAAACCTGATCGACTGGAACTCGATCCACAGGCCGCAGAAGCGAAGGAAATATTTCTGCATTGGCTTCGGTGCTTCAAGGCCTACCTGGCTGCGTCGACTACCTCCGCTGTTACTGAAGAACAGAAACTCAGTCTTCTACACGCACGGGTGAGCCATCGTATTTCAACACCTTGATAGTACCGACTCGTACACCGAGGCCCTCGCGATACTCGGCCACCTGTATGTGCGGGCAGTAAATGAAGTCTACGTGCGGCACATCTTTACAACTCGCCGCCAGCGCCCTGCAGAGTCGCTAGAAGACTATCTGCGCGACCTTAAAGCTCTAGCACGAGAATGTAACTTCCAGGCCGTGACAGCCTCCCAGCACATGGAACTCGCCGTCCGAGACGTGTATGTTGCAGGGGTCCGGTCCAATTATGTGCGCCAGCGTCTCCTCGAGAAAGGGGCCCAGAACCTGGAAGACACGGTAACGCTAGCAACTTCGTTAGAGGTCGCTTTTCAAAGCTTAAACTCATTCCTAGCCGACCACGCGACCCCATCGTGGGCCCCCGACCAGAGACTACCCCAGGCCTGCGCTGCGTGGCCACCCGCCCACCACGGAGGGCTACCGTGCCACTTTTGCGGCCAGCCCCAACACCCCCGACAGCACTGCCCGGCCCGCAACGCGACCTGCAGCAGCTGCGGCGGGAAGGACACTTTGCCAAGGTCCTCCTGGCTAAAACTAAAAACTCCAACTCAAATACTAACCAGAACACTCGCCCCTCCAACTCACAGGCCCGCAGACCCCGCAATGTGGCAGCGTGTCTGCTGACTCCGCCTCCGCACGACATGAGCGACTCATGGGGGCCGCCATCTTGGCAATCCTACCCCACGAGGCCAGCCATGAGCGACTCATGGGGGCCGCCATCTTGGATGCCAGCTTCCTCACCACCCGCCACGTGCGATCAACCCGCCATCTTGGCCATCACCCGAGATGCCACTCGACGACTACGACCTCCGCGGACAGTCATCACGGCGCCGCTCCAGCACCGCTGACCACGCCACTGACTACCCGCAGCTCAACGCAGTCACTTTGGACCAGTCGCGGCCAAAGCACCTCAGAAGCTCCATGATGTCCGTTCTAATCAACGGATACGAGACACCGTGCCTCTTCGACTCCGGGAGCACCGAGAGCTTCGTTCACCCAGACGCTGCTCGCTCCCGATATTTCCGACACAGCAAACTATCTCTCTCGCCTCGGGGTCGCACTCTGTCCACATACAAAGGCGCACTGTTGCGACACTAACGATACAGGGCGGCAACTACTCCAATTTCCAATTGTATGTACTCGCAGACCTCTGCGCCCCACTCCTACTCGGACTCGATTTCCAGTGTAACCTCAGGAGCCTAACACTCAGCTTCGGCGGGCCCCTGCCCCAATCACTATATGCAGTCTAGCAACTCTGAAAATTGACCCCCCTCCACTCTTCGTTAATCTCACCGCCAACTGCAAACCAGTGGCCACTCACAGCAGGCGGTATAGCCTGCAGGACAGGGCCACTCACAGCAGGAGGTATAGCCTGCAGGACAGGGTATTTATTAGAGCCGAAGTCCAGCGGCTCCTACGTGAGGGAGTCATAAAGGCCAGTAACAGCCCCTGGAGAGCTCAGGTGGTGGTCGTCAAAACCGGGGAAATGTTCCGGACGGCGGTTGATTACAGCCAGACCATTAACCGGTTCACGCACCTCGATGCGTACCCCCTCCCCCGGATTGCAGACATGGTAAATCAGATCGCCCAGCACCGCATCTTCTCCACGGTGGATCTGAAGTCTGCATACCACCAGCTCCCAATCCGCCCGGAGGACCGCCATTACACGGCGATCGAGGCAGACAGCCGCCTTTTCCATCTCCTCCGGGTTCCCTTTGGCGTCACGAATGGGGTCTCGGTGTTCCAACAAGCAATGGACCGAATGGTGGACCAGTACGGGCTGCGGGCGACGTTTCTTGGATAACGTCACCATCTGCGGCTATGACCAGCAGGACCACGACGCCAACCTCCACCGATTTCTCCAAACCGCCCAAAAACTCAACCTCACATATAAGGAGAAATGCGTTTTCCGCACAACCAGACTAGCCATCCTCGGCTACGTCGTGGAAAACGGGGTCCTAGGACCCGTCCCTGTCCCTCTCCCTCACTGTCCCAAGGCCCTCAAGAGGTGCCTCGGATTTTTCTCCTACTACGCCCAGTGGGTCCCTCAATATGCGGACAAAGCCCGCCCACTATTTAAGGCCACTCTCTTCCCACTGTCAGCTGAGGCCCATCAGGCCTTCAACTGCATCAAGGAGGACATCGCCAAAGCCGCCATGCGGGCGGTGGATGAATCCGTCCCATTCCACGTGGAGAGCGACGTATCAGAGGTCGCTCTCGCTGCCACTCTGAACCAGGCAGGTAGGCCAGTGGCTTTCTTCTCCCGAACCCTCTCCGCTTTGGAACTTCGACACTCCTCAGTCGAAAAGAAAGCCCAAGCCGTTGTGGAAGCCGTACGGCACTGGAGGCACTACCTCGCAGGTAGGAGGGTCACCCTCATCACCGACCAGAGATCGGTTGCCTTTATGTTCGATAACTCGCAGCTGGGCAAAATTAAAAATGACAAAATCTTGAACTGGAGGATCAAACTCTCCACCTATAATTATAATTATTATAAGCTCAACGAGCCTCCAGATGCCCTGTCCCGCGGCACATGCGCCAGCGCGCAAGACGACCGCCTGAAGGCTATCCACAATGACCTCTGCCACCCGGGGGTCACCTGGCTCGGAACAAAGGGACTTTGGTGTTTGTCCGTAGATCTCTGAAGACGGGAGGGTGGTGAAGAAGATACTTTATCAATCAAAGCAGAGATTACAGAAGCCGGGAGGTCATGGGTGGGATTCCCTAATAATGGGGTGTGATGAATGGTTACTGTACCCTTAACACCTTATGGGATGCCCCTGTAAGACCAGGTTTGGAACTCTGGGGGACTCCGCCTCCGGCTCCGCCCACCAGGGAGCCATATATAAGGTGACACCCTGTAGGTGGCACTCAGTAAGCACCTGTCTTGGTAACTGGCTAGTTTCTCTGTTTATTAAAGCCGTCATTTACCATTCAACGACACGACAGTGTCTCGTGTCGTTATTGAGGGTACTACATGGGCCTATGTCCCCACGCCGGAATGAAATCCGGCGCCAATGACTGTGGCGTCAACGGCCCCTGAAAATGAGGAATTCTCACTTTTCTAGGGGGCTAGGTTGGTGCCGGAGTGATCCCCGCTGACGCGGAATGGCCCGTGCGAGTTCGCGCATGCGTAGAATGGCCGGCGTATTTGTGTGCGTGCACGGAACGGCCGGCGTGATTCTGCGCATGCGCGGGGGTTCCCTTCTCCGTGCCGGCCCACGGGCAATATAGTGGAGCCCTACAGGGGCCCGGCGCGGAGTAAAGTAGGCCCCCACGGAACCAGCCGGCCGACGATCGTTAGGCCCCAATTGCGGGCCAGGCCACCGTGGGTGACCCCCCCCCCCCCCCCCCCCCCCCGGGGTCAGATCCCCCACGCCCCTCTCCTCCCCCAGGACGGACCCCACACACTCACCTTCCTGGCCAAACCTGTCGGCCACTCGGCCCATCGGGGCCCGGAGAATCGCCGGGGGCGGGTGGGGCACTGTCAATGGCCCCCGCCAGCGCCCGTAAAACGGTGGCAGAGAATGGGGAAGCTGGCGTTGGGGCGGTGGGCGCCAGGGAGTCTCCCACCCGCCGTCGGGGCAGAGAATCCCGGCCCATGTTGGAGTTGTACAGAACTTTGGTGGGGCCACAGTTGGAGTATTGTGTGCAATTCTGGTCGCCATATTGTAGGAAGGATGTGATTGCACGGGAGCGGGTACAGAGGAGATTCACCAGAATGTTGTCTGGGGTGGAACATTTCAGTTATGAAGAGAGGTTGGATCGGCTTCTGTTTTCGCTGGAGCAGAGAAGACTGAGGGGGTTACCTGATCGAGGTGAACAAGATTATGAGGCATGGACAGGGTGGATAGAGAGCAGCTGTTCCCTTTAGTTGAAGGGTCAGTTCAAAGGGCAGCACGGTAGCATTGTGGATAGCACAATTGCTTCACAGCTCCAGGGTCCAAGGTTCGATTCCGGCTTGGGTCACTGTCTGTGCGGAGTCTGCACGTCCTTCCCGTGTCTGCGTGGATTTCCTCCGGGTGCTCCGGTTTCCTCCCACAGTCCAAAGATGTGCAGGTGAGGTGGATTGGCCATGCTAAATTGCCCTTAGTGTCCAAAATTGCCCTTGGCGTTGGGTGGGGTAACTGGGTTATGGGGATAGGGTGGAGGTGTTGACCTTGGGTAGGGTGCTCTTTCCAAGAGCCAGTGCAGACTCGATGGGCCGAATGGCCTCCTTCTGCACTGTAAATTCTATGATTCTATGAGCACACGAACATAAAAAAAAACGTAAGTACATAAGTGTTTCACAATATGAAACTTCGGTAGTGGATCAAGTGGATTCGGTAGTGGATCCCAGAATTACTGCCTCTGAGATCAGGCCCCTGTCATACCAGGTACAGATGGAGGGACGGGTTGTTCGTGAACGCAGGGATCACTTGAGGGATGCAGAGATGCTCCAACAGTCAGTGTTACCATCAGGTACGGTGGCACGGGAACACAGTTCCAGGGTCCCAGGTTCGATTCCGGCTTGGGTCACTGTCTGTGCGGAGCCTGCACGTTCTCCCCGTGTGTGCGTGGGTTTCCTCCGGGTGCTCCGATTTCCTCCCACATTTCCCCTAAAAGACGTGCTATCGGGTAATTTGGATGTTCTGAATTTCCCCTCTGTGTGTGTGTGTGACAGGGGGATCCCCGGGGAGTGTGTCAGTATTTACAGGGGGTCCCCGGGGAGTGTGTCAGTATTTACAGGGGGTCCCCGGGGAGTGTGTCAGTATTTACAGGGTGTCCCCAGGGTGTGTGTCAGTGTTTATAGGGTGTCCCCGGGGATGTGTCAGTATTTACAGCAGGTCTCCGGGGAGTGTGTCAGTATTTACAGGGGGTCTCCGGGGAGTGTGTCAGTATTTACAGGGGGTACCCGGGGAGTATGTCAGTATTTACAGGGAGTTCCTGGGGAGTGTGTCAGTATTTACAGGGAGTTCCTGGGGAGTGTGTCAGTATTTACAGGGGGGCCCCGGGGAGTGTGTCAGTATTTACAGGGGGTCTCCGGGGAGTGTGTCAGTATTTACAGGGGATCCCCGGGGAGTGTGTCAGTATTTACAGGGGATCCCCGGGGATTGTGTCAGTATTTACAGGGGGTTCCCGGGGAGTGTGTCAGTATTTACAGGGGGTTCCCGGGGAGTGTGTCAGTATTTACAGGGGGACCCCGGGGAGTGTGTCAGTATTTACAGGGGGTCCCCGGGGAGTGTGTCAGTATTTACAGGGGGTCCCCGGGGAGTGTGTCAGTATTTACAGGGGGTCCCCGGGGAGTGTGTCGGTATTTACAGGGGGTCCCGGGGAGTGTGTCAGTATTTACAAGGGGGTCCCCGGGGAGTGTGTCAGTATTTACAGGGGGGCCCCGGGGAGTGTGTCAGTATTTACAGGGGGTCCCCGGGGAGTGTGTCAGTATTTACAGGGGGTCCATGGGGAGTGTGTCAGTATTTACAGGTTGGTGCCTGGGGAGTGTGTCAGTATTTACAGGGGATTCCCTGGGGGGTGTGTCAGTATTTACAGGAGGTTCCCAGGGAGTGTGTTAGTATTTACAGGGTGTCCCCGGGGAGTGTGTCTGTATTTACAGGGAATTCCCTGGGGAGTGTGTCAGTATTTATAGGGGGCTCCCCGGGGAGTGTGTCAGCATTTACAGGGCGTCCCGGGAAGTGTGTCAGTATTCACAGGGGGTCCCCGGGGAGTGTGTCAGTATTTACAGGGGGTCCCCGGGGAGTGTGTCAGTATTTACAGGGAGTCCCTGAGGAGTGTGTCAGTATTTATAGGGGGTCCCCGGGGAGTGTGTCAGTATTTACAGGGGGGGCCCGGGGAGTGTGTCAGTATTTACAGGGGGTCTCCGGGGAGTGTGTCAGTATTTACAGGGGGTCCCCGGGGAGTGTGTCAGTATTTACAGAGGGTCCTCGGGGAGTGTGTCAGTATTTACAGGGGGTCCCCGTGGAGTGTGTCAGTATTTACTGGGGGTCCCGGGGAGTGTGTCAGTATTTACTGGGGGTTCCCGGGGAGTGTGTCAGTATTTACAGGGAGTCCCCGGGGAGTGTGTCAGCATTTACAGGGCGTCCCGGGGAGTGTGTCAGTATTTACAGGGAGTCCCCGGGGAGTGTGTAAGTATTTACAGGGGGTCCCCGGGGAGTGTGTCAGTATTGAGAGGGAGTCCCTGAGGAGTGTGTCAGTATTTACAGGGAGTCCCCGGGGAGTGTGTCAGTATTTACAGGTCGTCCCCGGGGAGTGCGTCAGTATTTACAGGGGGTCCCCGGTGAGTGTGTCAGTATTTACAGGGGGTTCCCCGGGGAGTGTGTCAGTATTTACAGGGGGTCCCGGGGAGTGTGTCAGTATTTACAGGGGGTCCCTGGGGAGTGTGTCAGTATTTACAGGGGGTCCCCGGGGAGTGTGTCAGTATTTACAGGGGGGTCCCGGGGAGTGTGTCAGTATTTACAGGGGGTCCCCGGGGAGTTTGTCAGTATTTACAGGGGGTCTCCGGGGAGTGTGTCAGTATTTACAGGGCGTCACCGGGGAGTGTGTCAGTATTTACAGGGGGTCCCCGGGGAGTGTGTCGGTATTTACAGGGGGTTCCCCGGGGAGTGTGTCAGTATTTACAGGGGGTCCCCGGGCAGTGTGTCAGTATTTACAGGGGGTCCCCGGGCAGTGTGTCAGTATTTACAGGGGGTCCCCGGGGAGTGTGTCAGTATTTACAGGGGGTCCCCGGGGAGTGTGTCAGTATTTACAGGGGGTCCCGGGGAGTGTGTCAGTATTTACAGACGTTCCCCGGGGAGTGTGTCAGTATTTACAGGGGGTCCCCGGGGAGTGTGTCAGTATTTACAGGGGGTTCCCGGGGAGTGTGTCAGTATTTACAGGGGGTTTCCCGGGGAGTGTGTCAGTATTTACAGACGTTCCCCGGGGAGTGTGTCAGTATTTACAGGGGGTCCCGGGGAGTGTGTCAGTATTTACAGACGTTCCCCGGGGAGTGTGTCAGTATTTACTGGGGGTTCCCCGGGGAGTGTGTCAGTATTTACAGGGGGTCCCTGGGGAGTGTGTCAGTATTTACAGGGGGTCCCTGGGGAGTGTGTCAGTATTTACAGGGGGTCCCGGGGAGTGTGTCAGTATTTACTGGGGGTTCCCCGGGGACTGTGTCAGTATTTACAGGGGGTTCCCGGGAAGTGTGTCAGTATTTACAGGGGGTCCCCGGGGAGTGTGTCAGTATTTACAGGGGGTCCCGAGGCAGTGTGTCAGTATTTACAGGGGGTTCCCGGGGAGTGTGTCAGTATTTACAGGGGGTCCCCGGGTGTGTGTCAGTATTTACAGGGGGTCCCCGGGGAGTGTGTCAGTATTTACAGGGGGTCCCCGGGGGAGTGTGTCAGTATTTACAGGGGGTTCCCGGGGAGTGTGTCAGTATTTACAGGGGGTCCCCGGGGAGTGTGTCAGTATTTACAGGGGGGCCCCGGGGAGTGTGTCAGTATTTACAGGGGGTCCCCGGGGAGTGTGTCAGTATTTACAGGGGTCCCGGGGAGTGGTCAAGTGTGAGGTGGTTCACTTTGGAAGGAGTAACAGGAATGCAGAGTACTGGGCTAATGGCAAGATTCTTGGTAGTGTAGATGAACAGAGAGATCTCGGCATCCAGGTACATAAATCCCTGAAAGTTGCCACCCAGGTTAATAGGGCTGTTAAGAAGGCATATGGTGTGCTAGCCTTTATCAGTAGGTGGATTGAGTTTCGGAGCCACGAGGTCATGCTGCAGCTGTACATAACTCTGGTGCGGCCGCACCTGGAGTACTGCGTGCAGTTCTGGTCACCACATTATAGGAAGGATGTGGAAGCTTTGGAACGGGTTCAGAGGAGATTTACTAGGATGTTGCCTGGTATGGAGGGAAGGTCTTACGAGGAAAGGCTCAGGGAATTGAGGTTGTTTTCGTTAGAGAGGAGAAGGCTGAGAGGTGACTTAATAGAGACATATAAGATAGTCAGAGGGTTAGATAGGGTGGACAGTGAGAGTCTTTTTCCTCGGATGGTGATGACCAACACGAGGGGACATAGCTTTAAATTGAGGGGTGGTAGATATAGGACAGATGTCAGAGGCAGTTTCTTTACTCAGAGAGTAGTAGGGGTGTGGAACGCCCTGCCTACAATAGTAGTAGACTCGCCAACTTTAAGGGCATTTAAATGGTCACTGGATAGACATACGGATGAAAATGGAATAGTGTAGGTCAGATAGGCTTCAGATGGTTTCACAGGTCGGCGCAACATCGAGGGCCGAAGGGCCCGTACTGCGCTGTAATGTTCTATGTTCTAAGCCAGGTTGCCTGTTGGTAGTGTAGCACACGTGAATTGGGAAGATGCATTGTCCTGCCATGGTATGTCACTGTACTGAGCTGAGCAGTAACAGTGTCCCTCATGGGCAGAGTTGTACCATGTCGTACCAGTCGTAGTTCGATTGGTGTCGGTTTTGTCGCGCTCGTTGTCGACGTTGTTGCCTTTGGTGCGCTTCTTGTTATTGTCTTTAATGTTGTTGTGTTTGCTGTGCTCAAGGACCACACTCTGTGGATAATACGAGTCCTTCGCACAGTTACTCGTGTCAGCGTGCTTTGTGGCATCTGCTGTTTCCTTGAGCGGCCGTCACTGAGTTTGCGGCGCTCCCCGTCTGGAGTCTGGTCTATGTCACCTGAATCAGTTTTGGCTTCTTGCCGCTCCCAATCCGGAGTCATTTCTGGTTCACTTGAGTCAGCTGAGGTTTCTTAATGCTCCACGTCCAGCGTCAAAACGTTCAGGAATTCATTTGCTTGTGGAGAGGCTCGAGCGAATGAGGTTTGAAGTAACGTGGTGTCACCGGAGTCACCAGTAGTCTCACTGTGATTGTCGAGTGCCTCTGTACACACTAGCTGAGGTCTGTCACGTTGCACATCTGGTATGGGAAGTGGGATGCCGTCGTCACTTGTCGCACATACAGTGGGTGGAGCCTCAGTGTCTTCTTGACTTTCACTTGAGCTGGGTAGACGGTCAGAATCTTCTTCTTGTTCACTGGAGCGTGGCAGACTTGCATCGTCTGCTGCTGGTTGCTCAGAGGAGGTTGCTAGACCCTCATGGTCTTGTTCATGCAAGGACTGCGCTCTGGAGTCTTACGTCCCTTCCATCGTAGAGTCTGTCCACGAGCTCGCTGTGGAGGCTTATGTCACTCCCTCTGTGGAGTCTTGCAGCATTCCCTGAGTGGAATCGTGCATTGGTTTCGCCGTGGAGACTGTCATCACTTCTTGTGAGGAGGCTGGGACCCTGCGTGGTGCGTGGACCACTCTCTGTGTGGCAGCAGGCCGCTCTCTGTGTGGCAGCAGGCCGCTCTCTGTGTGGCAGCAGGCCGCTCTCTGTGTGGCAGCAGGCCGCTCTCTGTGTGGCAGCAGGCCGCTCTCTGTGTGGCAGCAGGCCACTCTCTGTGGGGCAGCAGGCCGCTCTCTGTGTGGCAGCAGGCCGCTCTCTGTGTGGCAGCAGGCCGCTCTCTGTGAGGCAGCAAGCCGCTCTCTGTGTGGCAGCAGGCCGCTGTCTGTGTGGCAGCAGGCCGCTCTCTGTGTGGCAGCAGGCCGGTCTCTGTGTGGCAGCAGCTCTCTGTGTGGCAGCAGGCCGCTCTCTGTGTGGCAGCAGGCCGCTCTCTGTGTGGCAGCAGGCCGCTCTCTGTGTGGCAGCAGGCCACTCTCTGTGTGGCAGCAGGCCGCTCTCTGTGTGGCAGCAGGCCGCTCTCTGTGAGGCAGCAGGCCGCTCTCTGTGTGGCAGCAGGCCGGTCTCTGTGGGGCAGCAGGCCGCTCTCTGTGTGGCAGCAGGCCGCTCTCTGTGTGGCAGCAGGCCGCTCTCTGTGTGGCAGCAGGCCGCTCTCTGTGTGGCAGCAGGCCGCTCTCTGTGTGGCAGCAGGCCGCTCTCTGTGTGGCAGCAGGCCGCTCTCTGTGTGGCAGCAGGCCGCTCTCTGTGTGGCAGCAGGCCGCTCTCTGTGTGGCAGCAGGCCGCTCTCTGTGTGGCAGCAGGCCGCTCTCTGTGTGGCAGCAGGCCGCTCTCTGTGTGGCAGCAGGCCGCTCTCTGTGTGGCAGCAGGCCGGTCTCTGTGTGGCAGCAGGCCGCTCTCTGTGTGGCAGCAGGCCGCTCTCTGTGTGGCAGCAGGCCGCTCTCTGTGTGGCAGCAGGCCGCTCTCTGTGTGGCAGCAGGCCGCTCTCTGTGTGGCAGCAGGCCGCTCTCTGTGTGGCAGCAGGCCGCTCTCTGTGTGGCAGCAGGCCGGTCTCTGTGTGGCAGCAGGCCGCTCTCTGTGTGGCAGCAGGCCGCTCTCTGTGTGGCAGCAGGCCGCTCTCTGTGAGGCAGCAGGCCGCTCTCTGTGTGGCCGCTCTCTGTGTGGCAGCAGGCCGCTCTCTGTGTGGCAGCAGGCCGCTCTCTGTGTGGCAGCAGGCCGCTCTCTGTGTGGCAGCAGGCCGCTCTCTGTGTGGCAGCAGCTCTCTGTGTGGCAGCAAGCCGCTCTCTGTGTGGCAGCAGGCCGCTCTCTGTGTGGCAGCAGGCCGCTCTCTGTGTGGCAGCAGGCCGCTCTCTGTGTGGCAGCAGGCCGCTCTCTGTGTGGCAGCAGGCCGCTCTCTGTGTGGCAGCAGGCCGCTCTCTGTGTGGCAGCAGGCCGCTCTCTGTGTGGCAGCCGCTCTCTGTGTGGCAGCAGGCCGCTCTCTGTGTGGTAGCAGGCCGCTCTCTGTGTGGCAGCAGGCCGCTCTCTGTGTGGCAGCAGGCCGCTCTCTGTGTGGCAGCAGGCCGCTCTCTGTGTGGCAGCAGGCCGCTCTCTGTGCGGCAGCAGGCCGCTCTCTGTGTGGCAGCAGGCCGCTCTCTGTGTGGCAGCAGGCCGCTCTCTGTGTGGCAGCAGGCCGCTCTCTGTGTGGCAGCAGGCCGCTCTCTGTGAGGCAGCAGCTCTCTGTGTGGCAGCAGGCCGCTCTCTGTGTGGCAGCAGGCCGCTCTCTGTGTGGCAGCAGGCCGCTCTCTGTGTGGCAGCAGGCCGCTCTCTGTGTGGCAGCAGGCCGCTCTCTGTGCGGCAGCAGGCCGCTCTCTGTGTGGCAGCAGGCCGCTCTCTGTGTGGCAGCAGGCCGCTCTCTGTGTGGCAGCAGGCCGCTCTCTGTGTGGCAGCAGGCCGCTCTCTGTGTGGCAGCAGGCCGCTCTCTGTGAGGCAGCAGGCCGCTCTCTGTGTGGCAGCAGCTCTCTGTGTGGCAGCAGGCCGCTCTCTGTGTGGCAGCAGGCCGCTCTCTGTGCGGCAGCAGGCCGCTCTCTGTGCGGCAGCAGGCCGCTCTCTGTGTGGCAGCAGGCCGCTCTCTGTGTGGCAGCAGGCCGCTCTCTGTGTGGCAGCAGGCCGCTCTCTGTGTGGCAGCAGGCCGCTCTCTGTGAGGCAGCAGGCCGCTCTCTGTGTGGCAGCAGGCCGCTCTCTGTGTGGCAGCAGGCCGCTCTCTGTGTGGCAGCAGGCCGCTCTCTGTGTGGCAGCAGGCCGCTCTCTGTGTGGCAGCAGGCCGCTCTCTGTGTGGCAGCAGGCCGCTCTCTGTGTGGCAGCAGGCCGCTCTCTGTGTGGCAGCAGGCCGCTCTCTGTGTGGCAGCAGGCCGCTCTCTGTGTGGCAGCAGGCCGCTCTCTGTGTGGCAGCAGGCCGCTCTCTGTGTGGCAGCAGGCCGCTCTCTGTGAGGCAGCAGCTCTCTGTGGGCTTGTACCGCTCTCTGTCTCTTGGCATCAGGCCGCAGCATAATCCTGCATTCACGAGTGGGGATGTCGCTGGGCTGAGGATTCCCCAATCCGAAGAACTCGTCGTCGGGGTCTTCAATGTACAACACGTCTAGTTGCGGTTCGGATTTGGTTCTGGGGTAGCCACCTCCCAAGGTGAAATGTTCGTCTGAGTCGTTGTCTTCCAAAACCATATCATCTTCTAGGGCGGTGCTTACTGCTTGTTGCAGGGTTCTGCGGAGTTTACTTTCAGCTACTGGTCGAATTTCAGTCATTGTGCTGTTGTTCCAGGTGAAAGAATTGGATTTTACGGCTATAAAACTTTTTTTTAGTGTTTTGAGACATTTCCCCTTTAAGTGGGCGTGGTCCGGGGCCTCTAACGTCATGACGCTTGTGACGTAGAGCGCAGGAATGGATTGCGCATGCGCAGATCGCTGTTCCTTTACTTGGGGCCTTTTCGCAAGTGCGCATGCGCGAGAACCTTCCCGTTCTGTGCGCTCTTCGCGCAACTGCGCATCTGCGGCACCTTTTCCAAGATGGCCGCAAATCAGAACTGCCATTTTCTGCAATGGAAAGCCTACCTTCGCCTCGTGGTCAGTACTGGCGCCGCTTTTACTGTTTTTTCTTGTATCTTCCTCGCAGAATTCTTGGAATTTGTCCAGGACTGCCCGGGAGTCACTCTTGTTTTGTCCCTTTGAGTATTTGAAGGTCTGGAAGATTTCAGCTGCTTCCAGACCTGCGATGGTGAGTAGAAGCTTTATTTTCTCTGCATCCGCCACGCCATTGAGGTCGGACACTATCAGGTAGATCTCAAAATCTCTACCTGAACGCACACCAGTTTTCACTGAGATTGCCTTGGTACACGAGCTGCTGTGGAACCGGAATCTAGAACATCATCTTGCCTGGGTGTCATTGCTGGTTGTCATTGTTTGCTGAGTTGTAACTATATGGATTTAAACAGTTCACTCCTTGGTACCATGTTTTGTTATCCTCTTGACGTAGCATAAGCTGCTTCCTTGATGTGCTCTCTGACTAAGGAAGGTTCAGACTTGGAGATAGCTTTAACACGTTTATTAAACTGTTAACGATTCTCCTACTTGGATTCGACTCTCCTGTTAATCCTGCTATAGCTACTCAGACTGACGAACCAGTCTGCTACAATCCACGTGGTGGGTGTGATGTTGAATCAACCCTGTGTACACACTGAGTGTCTCCACTGGAAAGAGGAACATCATGTGTGCTGTGTCCTTTTATATGGGTTGGTGTAATGCCCTCCTGTGGTAGTGTCACCTCTGTGTGTATCGTAAATGTCCATTGGTCGTGTCCTATCTTACTGGCCTATTGGTTGAATGCCTGTGTGTCATCTCTCTGATGCTCCCTATAGTGTCTAGCTAGTCTACGTGTATTTACATTAACCCCTTGTGTATTTACAGTGATGCATATCACCACATGTGACAGTATTTATAGGGGGTCCCCAGGGAGTGTGTCAGTATTTACAGGGGGGGTCCCTGGGTAGTGTGTCAGAATTTGCTGCACGTTTCTGGTGAGTGTGTCAGTATTTGGAGGTGACTCCCCAAGGGTTGTCTCAGTATTTACAGGGCTCCCCAGCAAGTGTGATCTGCTCTCTCCCATAACCCTGTATCAATCCTAAATTATTCCCACTGCCAGCTCTCTAGCCATAGCCCTTTAGCAAGCCCCAAACGAATCCCACTGCCCCGCGTTCTTTCCATATCCCTGTATCAATCCCAAACTAATCCCACTGCCCCGCGTTCTCCCCATAGCCCTGTATCAATCCCAAACTAATCCCACTGCCCCGCGTTCTCCCCATATCCCTGTATCAATCCCAAACTAATCCCACTGCCCCGTGTTCTCCCCATATCCCTGTATCAATCCCAAACTAATCCCACTGCCCGCGTTCTTTCCATATCCCTGTATCAATCCCAAACTAATCCCACTGCCCCACGTTCTCCCCACAGCCCTGTATCAATCCCAAACTAATCCCACTGCCCCGCGTTCTCCCCATAGCCCTGTATAAATCCCAAACTAATCCCACTGCCCCACTCTCTCCCCATAGCCCTGCATCAATCCCAAACTAATCCCACTGCCCCGCGTTCTTTCCTGTATCAATCCCAAACTAATCCCACTGCCCCACTCTCTCCCCATATCCCTGTACAATAGCAAAGTTATACCACTTTCCTGCTCTCTCCTGATGGGGACAGTGTAGAGGCAGCTTTATTCTGTATCTACCCCCGTGCTGTACCTGTCCTGGGAGTGTTTGATGGGGACAGTATAGAGGCAGCTTTACTCTGTATCTACCTCTGTGCTGTACCTGTCCTGGGAGTGTTTGATGGGGACAGTGTAGAGGGAGCTTTACTCTATATCTACCCCCATGCTGTACCTGTCCTGGGAATGTTTGATGGGGACAGTGTAGAGGGAGCTTTACCCTGTATCTAACCCCGTGCTGTACCTGTCCTTGGAGTGTTTGATGGGGACAGTGTAGAGGGAACTTTACTCTGTATCTAACCCCGTGCTGTACCTGTCCTGGGAGTGTTTGATGGGGACAGTGCAGAGGGACCTTTACTCTGTAAATAACCCCGTGCTACAATGGGCAGACTTTTAAGATGTTTGAGGAATTGGCACCCTGTACCTACTAAGTCACCCAGGCTTCTCGATGGCTGCTTGTTGGTTTCAAGGAATGAAGCGATGCTGGGACGTGTTGGCCAGGGTGGTGAGGCGGGCACTGGGTGGGATATACGGTGGATGTGAAGCTGTGTTCGTTGGCAGGGTTGTTTGGGGCTGGTGGGCAATGAGGGTTTGGGCCAGCGGGGCTGAGGGAACTGTTGTAGGGGCAGGAGTTTAGAATCGGTTAAAATGACATAAAATGGAGGGACAGGGGTCCAAAATGGAGCCAGCGGACGCTGCAAAATGGAGGGTCCATTGCGTGCCTTAAAGATTCCAGAAAAATTTTAAAATCATGATTACTCGCCCCCGGAACATTCCGCCAGAGGGGGAAAGGAGTTGGAGGCGAATAAAACACATGGGCGAGCTGGAAGTAAATGTCGGTGAAGGATGTGGCCTACATTTCAATCACTCCCTCTCTCCTTCTCTCCCTCTCTCTGTTGCTAGGCCGCTGGCCGTCCCACTCAGCTGCTCCGCTTGGCTGATCCCTTTCCACGTTCCTTAGCGAACCCCGTCCTGCCGCCGGATGTCGGAGTGTGAGAAAGTCCTCGTCCATTGTCCAGGATGCGAGTCCCAGACGGACCCTGGGAAAGAAGCCGTCCGCCATGGTGAGTGCGCCATTTTACTTTGTCGCCAGGGCTGGTTAGACTGGGAAGCTGGGCCGGCATGTGCCAGGGCAGATCCAGTCGCAGATTGGGGAGAAGCAGGATGGTGATGAAGGGCCCCCTACATCCTTCAATACCCCACCATGTTGCTGGTCACGGTTGGGTGTGTGGATAGGGGGCAACCAGACAGTTCTCAGTATTGCAAGTGGGACAGGGAGACAGGAACTACTATGTACAGTATTCATAATACCACCACAGTGCAGAAGGTGGCCATCCGGCCCATCGAGTCTGCACCAACTCTCCAAAGGTGCCCCCTCAACTGGGGCCAATTCACGGCCCTCTCCCCTTAACCCCACCCAACATTTGGACACGAAGGGGCAATTTTTTAGCAAGGCCAATCCACCTAACCGGCACATCTTTGGACAGTGGGAGGAAACCGGAGCACCCGGAGGAAACCCGCATAGAACCCAGCGGGGAATCGAACCTGGGACCCTGGTGCTGTGAGGCAGCAGTGCTCACCACTGTGCCACCCTGGGTGAGGTAGGAGGCAGATTCCAAGTGTGATACGGAGAATGGACTGTGTATTCCACATGGAATAGGGAGACAGTATTCCAAGTGGGACACAGAGATGGGAAAGGTGCACAGTATTCCAAGTGCGATATGGAGACCAGAATCGTGCACAGTGTTCCAAATGAGTTAGGGAGACCAGAACTGTGCGCAGTATTCCAAGTGAGATACGGAACCGGATCTGTGCATAGTATTCCGAGTGGGATATGGAACTGGAGCTGTGCACAGTATTCCGAGTGAGATACGGAACCGGAGCTGTGCACAGTATTCCGAGTGGGTTACGGAACCGGAGCTGTGCACAGTATTCCGGGTGGGATACGGAACCGGAGCTGTGCACAGTATTCCGGGTGGGATACGGAACCGGAGCTGTGCACAGTATTCCGAGTGGGATACGGAACCGGAGCTGTGCACAGTATTCCGAGTGGGATACGGAACCGGAGCTGTGCACAGTATTCCGAGTGGGATACGGAACCGGAGCTGTGCACAGTATTCCGAGTGGGATACGGAACCGGAGCTGTGCACAGTATTCCGAGTGGGATACGGAACCGGAGCTGTGCACAGTATTCCGGGTGGGATACGGAACCGGAGCTGTGCACAGTATTCCGGGTGGGATACGGAACCGGAGCTGTGCACAGTATTCCGAGTGGGATATGGAACCGGAGCTGTGCACAGTATTTCGAGTGGGATACGGAACCGGAGCTGTGCACAGTATTCCGGGTGGGACAGGGAGACTGGAACTTGTACGGAACCTCAGTTTGGCCCAAGTTGTGGACAGTTCTGGTTACTGTGGATATGGAGACACATGAGGGGAAGGGGGGGGGGGTGCAGTACGACAAGGACAATCCTAGAATTGGTGGGGAGAATGTGGAGCTCACTCCCATAGGGAGTGGGTACAAAGAACAAAGAAAAGTACAGCACAGGAACGGGCCCTTCGGCCCTCCAAGCCTGTGCCGACCATGCTGCCTGTCTAATCTAAAATCTTCTACACTTCCTGGTTCCGTATCCCTCTATTCCCATCCTATCATGTATTCCAAGTGGGAGGCCCGTAACAGCCTCCCCGAACAGGCGCCGGAATGTGGCGACTAGGGGCTTTTCACAGTAGCTTCATATGAAGCCTACTCGTGACAATAAGCGGTTTTCATTTTTTATATTTGTCAAGATACCCCTTAAACATCACTATCGTCCCTGCTTCCACCACCTCCTCCAGCAGCAAGTTCCAGGCACCCACTATCCTCTGTGTAAAAAACTTGCCTCTTACATCTCCTCTAAACCTTGCCCCGCGCACCTTAAACCTCTGCCCCCTAGTAATTGTCCCCTCTACCCTGGGGTAAAGCATGTGACTATCCACTCTGTCTATGCCCCTCATAATTTTGTAGACCTCTATCAAGTTGCCCCTCAACCTCCGTCGTTCCAGTGAGAACAAACCGAGTTTATTCAACTGCTCCTCATAGCTAATGCCCCCCATACCAGGCAACATCCTGGTAAATCTCTTCTTCACCCTCTCTAAAGCCTCCACATCCTTCTGGTAGTGTGGAGACCAGAATTGAACGCTATACTCCAAGTGTGGCCGAACTAAGGTTCTATACAGCTGCAACATGACTTGCCAATTCTTATACTCAATGCCCCGGCCAATGAAGGCAAGCATGCCGTATCCCTTCTTGTCTACCTTCTCCACCTGTGTTGCCCCTTTCAGTGACCTGTGGACCTGTACACCTAGATCTCTGTGACTTTCAATACTCTTGAAGGTTCTACCATTCACTGTATATTCCCTACCTGCATTAGACCTTCCAAAATACATCACCTCACATTTGTCCGGATTAAACTCTATCTGCCATCTCTCCGCCCAAGTCTCCAAACGATCTAAATCTTGCTGTATCCTCTGACAGTCCTCATCACTATCCGCAATTCCACCAACCTTCGTGTTGTCTGCAAACTTACTAATCAGATCAGTTACATGTTCCTCCAAATCATTTATATATACTACAAACAGCAAAGGTCCCAGCACTGATCCCTGCGGAACACCACGAGTCATAGCCCTCCAATTCGAAAAGCACCCTTCCATTGCTACTCTCTGCCTTCGATGACCTAGCCAGTTCTGTATCCACCTTGCCAGCTCACCCCTGATCCCGTGTGACTTCACCTTTTGTACCAGTCTACCATGAGGGACCTTGTCAAAGGCCTTACTGAAGTCCATGCAGACAACATCCACTGCCCTACCTGCATCAATTATCTTTGTGACCTCTTCAAAAAACTCTATCAAGTTAGTGAGGCACGACCTCCCCTTCACAAAACCATACTGCCTCTCACTAATACGTCCATTTGCTTCCAAATGGGAGTAGATCCTGTCTCGAAGAATTCTCTCCAGTAATTTCCCTACCACTGACGTAAGGCTCACTGGCCTGTAGTTCCCTGGATTATCCTTGCTACACGTCTTAAACAAAGGAACAACATTGGCTATTCTCCAGTCCTCCGGGACATCACCTGAAGACAGTGAGGATCCAAAGATTTCTGTCAAGGCCTCAGCAATTTCCTCTCTAGCCTCATTCAATATTCTGGGGTAGATCCCATCCGGCCCTGGGGACTTAACTACCTTAATATTTTTCAAGACACCCAACACCTTGTCTTTTTGGATCTCAATGTGACCCAGGCTATCGACACACCCTGCTCCAGACTCATCATCCACCAATTCCTTTTCTTTGGTGAATACTGATGCAAATTATTAATTTAGTACCTCGCCCATTTCCTCTGGCTCAACACATAGATTCCCTTGCCTATCCTTCAGTGGGTCAACCCTTTCCCTGGCTACCCTCTTGCTTTTTATGTATGTGTAAAAAGCCTTGGGATTTTCCTTAACCATATTTGCCAATGACGTTTCGTGACTTCTTCTAACCCTCCTGACTCCTTGCTTAACTTCCTTCCTACTTTCCTTATATTCCACACAGGCTTCATCTGTTCCCAGCCTTCTAGCCCTGACAAATGCCTCCTTTTTCTTTTTGATGAGGCCTACAATATCTCTCGTTATCCAAGGTTCCTGAAATTTGCCGTATTTATCCTTCTTCCGCACAGGAACATGTCGGTCCTGAATTCCTTTCAACTGACATTTGAAAGCCTCCCACATGCCAGATGTTGATTTGCCCTCAAACACCCACCCCCAATCTAGGTTCTTCAGTTCCTGCCTAATATTGTTATAATTAGCCTTTCCCCAATTTAGCACAATCACCCTAGGACCACCCGTATCCTTGTCCACCAGCACTTTAAAACTTACTGAATTGTGATCACTGCTCCCAAAATGCTCCCCTACTGAAACTTCTACCACCTGGCCGGGCTCATTCCCCAATACCAGGTCCAGTACAGCACCTTCCCTCGTTGCACTGTCTACATATTGTTTTAAGAAGCCCTGCTGGATGCTCCTTACAAACTCTGCCCCAACCAAGCCCCTAGCACTAAGTGAGTCCCAGTCAATATTGGGGAAGTTAAAGTCAACCATCACAACAACCCTGTTGTTTTTACTCGTTTCCAAAATCTGTCTACCTATCTGCTCCTCTATTTCCCACTGGCTGTTGGGAGGCCTGTAGCAAACCCCAACATTGTGAGTGCACCCTTCTTATTCCTGATCTCTACCCATATAGCCTCGCTGCCCTCTGAGGTGTCCTCCCGCAGTACAGCTGTGATATTCTTCCTAACCAGTAGCACAACTCCACCACCCCTTTTACATCCCCCTCTATCCCGCCTGAAACATCTAAATCCTGGTACGTTCAGCTGCCAATCCTGTCCTTCCCTCAACCAGGTCTCTGTAATGGCAACAACATCATAGTTCCAAGTACTAATCCAAGCTCTAAGTTCATCTGCCTTACCAGTTATACTTCTTGCATTAAAACATATGCACTTCAGGCCACCAGACCTGCTGTTTTCAGCAACATCTCCCTGTCTGCTCTTCCTCAGAGCCATACTGGCCCTATTCCCTAGTTGTCCCTCAATGTTTTCACCTTCTGACCTATTGCTCCGGTACCCACCCCCCTGCCATACTAGTTTAAACCCTCCCGTGTGACACTGGCAAACTTCGCAGCCAGGATATTTATGCCTTTCCAGTTTAGATGCAACCCGTCCTTCTTATACAGGTCACACCTGCCCCGGAAGAGCTCCCAGTGGTCCAGATAACGGAAACCCTCCCTCCTAGACCAGCTGTTTAGCCACATGTTTAGCTGCTCTATTTTCCTATTTCTAGCCTCACTCGCACGTGGCACAGGGAGTAATCCCGAGATTACAACCCTCGAGGTCCTGTCTTTTAACTTTCTGCCTAGCCCCCTGAACTCCTGCTGCAGGACCTCATGCCCCTTCCTGCCTATATCGTTAGTACCAATATGTACAATGACCTCTGCCTGTTTGCCCTCCCCCTTCAGGATGCCCGCTACACGTTCGGAGACATCCTGGTCCCTGGCACCAGGGAGGCAACATACCAGCCTGGAGTCTCTTTCACGTCCACAGAAGCGCCTATCTGTGCCCCTGACTATCGAGTCCCCTTTGACTATTGCTCTCCTGCGCTTTGACCTTCCCTGCTGAACATCAGAGCCAGCCGTGGTGCCACTGCTCTGGCTGCTGCTGTATTCCCCCTGATAGGCTACCCCCCCCTCTCCCCCCCCCCCCCCCGACAGTATCCAAAGGGGTATACCTGTTTGAGAGGGGGACAATCACAGGGGATTCCTGCACTGACTGCCTGTCCCTTCTGGTGGTCACCCATTTCTCTGCCTGCACCTTGGCTGTGACCACATTTATATAACTGCTATCTATGACGCTTTCCGCCACCTGCATCTCCTGAGTGCATCCAACTGCTGCTCCAACCGAACCATGCGGTCTGTGAGGAGCTCCAGTTGGGTGCACTTTCTGCAGATGAAGCCATCCGGGACGCTGGAAGCCTCCCGGACCTGCCACATCTCACAGTCAGAGCACTGCACCTCTCTAATTGACATTGTGTCAATTCATTAGTAAATTAAATTTAAAAATTAAAAAAAAAAGTTACTGTTAACTGTATGTTTTCACGCACTAGATTTCTATTATAAATGTGAAAGCTAAATACAGTACTCTCCGATCTCTGGCTTAGATACCCCTCTAAATTATAATTAAGTAATTATGTTTAATTAGTTTAACAATGCTTAATTTTTAAATTTAGTGTAGATTCCCAACCAGCCAATCAGGTAACAGCTTTACTGTGATGTCACTATAGTCCCACCCCCCCCACACAATTTGAAAAGGTAATAAAATAAAATGGAATAAAAATCACTTACCTTCCCAGGATGCTCTCTGGTTCACTCCCTGCAGATGAAAAGTTACAGGCCAGAAGAAAGAGAGAGAACAAAACAGTAGGGAAAAAGCACCTTCTCTCACTCTGAACCGAATTACCTCACTGTACCAAATTACCAAGTTCCAAATTCCCACTCTGGATGTGCTTCACTCCGGCTGTGCAAAGTGAATGTCGAACACGCTGCCAGGGGGAGTGGGGAGAATGTGGGACTCGCTCCCACGGGGAGTGGGGAGAATGTGGGACTCGCTCCCACGGGGAGTGGGGAGAATGTGGGACTCGCTCCCATGGGGAGTGGGGAGAATGTGGGACTCGCTCCCACAGGGAGTGGGGAGAATGTGGGACTCGCTCCCACGAGGAGTGGGGAGAATGTAGGACTCGCTCCCACGGGGAGTGGGGAGAATTTGGGACTCGCTCCCACAGGGAGTGGGGAGAATGTGGGAGTCACTCCCATAGGGAGTGAGCAGAATGTGGAACTCGCTCCCACGGGGAGTGGGGAGAATGTGGAACTTGCTCCCATGGGGAGTGGGGAGAATGTGGAACTCGCTCCCACGGGGAGTGGGGTGAATGTGGAACTCGCTATCACGGGGAGTGGGGAGAATGTGGAACTTGCTATCACAGGGAGTGGGGAGAATGTGGGAGTCACTCCCATAGGGAGTGAGCAGAATGTGGAACTCGCTATCATGGGGAGTGAGGAGAATGTGGAACTTGCTGTCACAGGGAGTGGGGAGAATGTGGGACTCGCTATCACAGGGATTCGGGAGAATGTGGAACTTGCTATCACAGGGAGTTGGGAGAATGTGGGACTCGCTCCCATGGGGAGTGGGGAGAATGTGGAACTTGCTATCACGGAGTGGGGGGAATGTGGAACTCGCTCCCACGGGGAGTGGGGAGAATGTGGAACTCGCTATCACAGGAATTCGGGAGAATGTGGGACTCGCTCCCAAAGAGAGTGGGGAGAAAGATATGAGGATGGTGAGATGGTGAAATTAGGGGAGTGGGAGGAGGCTGGTGTTGGGGCAGGAACACTGATACTTCAGCATTTATATGTCTGGCGTTGCCTGGCCTAGAGTTCTGCTGTCCAACATGATTCACTCTCTGAGGTAGGACTCCCTCCTGAGTGACAAATTAACACACTTGTCAGAGTGTTAACTGGCCATGTGGCAGGCAGTATTGGTGATCATAGGAGTAAGGATGTCTTACTGCAGCTGTCCAGGGCCTTGGTGAGGCCCCACCTGTACTGGGCCTTGGTGAGGCCACACCTGTACTGGGCCTTGGTGAGGTCCCACCTGTACAGGGCCTTGGTGAGGCCCCACCTGTACAGGGCCTTGGTGAGGCCCCACCTGTACTGGGCCTTGGTCAGGCCCCACCTGTACTGGGCCTTAGTGAGGCCCCACCTGTACAGGGGCTAGGCGAGGCCCCACCTGTACAGGGCCTTAGTGAGGCCCCACCTGTACAGGGGCTAGGCGAGGCCACACGTATACAGGGCCTTGGTGAGGCCCCACCTGTACAGGGGCTAGGCGAGGCCACACGTATACAGGGCCTTGGTGAGGCTCCACCTGTACTGGGCCTTGGTGAAGCCCCACCTGTACTGGGCCTTGGTGAGGCCCCACCTGTACTGGGCCTTGGTGAGGCCCCACCTGTACTAGGCCTTGGTGAGGCCCCACCTGTCCGGGGCCTTCGTGAGGCCCCACCTGTACAGGGCCTTGGTGAGGCCCCACCTGTACTAGGCCTTGGTGAGGCCCCACCTGTACTGGGCCTTGGTGAGGCCCCACCTGGAGCATTGCGTGCAGTTTTGGTTTTCAGGGCTGGACAGACTGGATGACGAGATGTTGTTTCCTCTGCCGAGGGAGGGGAGATGAGAACAAGGGGGTCACCGTCTCAGGAAACGTGGATCGGCCATTTAGGCTTGGGATGAGGACAAACCTCTTCACTCAGAGGGCGCTGAGCCTGTGGAATTCCCGACCACAGGAGGCTGTGGAAGCCAAGTGACTGAATATATTTAGGATGGAAATAGATAGATTTGTGGACTCTGAACGTGTCAAGGGATCTGGGGAGAGCGCGACGGTGTGGCTTCGAGATAGAGGATGAGCCACGATCATATAGAATGGCAGAACAGGCTGGAAAGGCCGAACTGCCTCCTCCTGCTCCTGTTTTCTGCCTCTCTACGTCCCTTGGGAGGGCAGGAAGGGAAACTGCCCGCGGTCCAGAATATTCCGGGCCTTGGATTTCATAGGCCGGCCTGTCTGGCCTACAGTTCTGGTTGTGATGTGTGTCACATCCCATGGGACGTCCAGAACCCGTATTGAACCGCAGTTCCTGCTCGCCAAACCTCCCACCGCTGGCCCTAATGGATATCCTGACAGTTTAATCTCCAGGTCGTTAAACGCCTCCTAGTCTGGAAGGAAAAATGATGTCAAGTGATCTCCCCAGGCGGCCCAGGGCAGACGGGGTAATGGATCTCCACACTGGCAGCTAAGCTCCGAGACTGCGAAGTGATTAACCTGATGCAACATTAAATAAGTTCTGACATTAGACAATTGTGCTGGTGAGCCCACATCTGGAGTATTGTGGACGGTATCGATCTCCTTGTTTGAGGAAGGACGTAAATGCGTTGGAAACAGTTCGGAGAAGGTTTACCAGGAACGGGCGGGTTGTCCGATGAGGGAAGGTCGGACAGGGCGGGCTTGGAGTTTAGAAAATTCAGAGACGACTCGATCGGAACCTTTCAGATCCTCTTGTGGGAGAATCTAGAACTGGGAGTGGTGGGGGGGGTGGGGGGGGGGGGGGGTGGGGGGGTGGGGGGGTTGTGGTCACTGTTTAAAAATAAGGGGGTCTCCCATTTCAGACGGAGATGATTCAGCGATGGATTGGGGCAGCAGGGTAGCATGGTGGTTAGCATAAATGCTTCACAGCTCCAGGGTCCCAGGTTCGATTCCCGGCTGGGTCACTGTCTGTGCGGAGTCTGCACGTCCACCCCGTGTTTGCGTGGGTTTCCTCCGGGTGCTCCGGTTTCCTCCCACAGTCCAAAGATGTGCGGGTTAGGTGGATTGGCCATGCTAAATTGCCCGCAGTGTCCTAAAAAAGTAAGGTTATGGGGGGGGCTGTTGGGTTACGGGTATAGGGTGGATACGTGGGTTTGAGTAGGGTGATCATTGCTCGGCACAACATCGAGGGCCGAAGGGCCTGTTCTGTGCTGTACTGTTCTATGTTCTATGAGGAGAATCTGTTTCTCTCAGAGGGTCGAGAGTCTCCGGAACTTTCTTCCTCAGACGGTGGGGTAAGCGGAATCTGCGAATGTTTTTTAAAGCCGAGGTGGATAGATTCTCGATTAGTGGAGGGAGGGGGGAGTGAAAGGTTACTGTTGGGGGGGGGGGGGGGGGGGTCGGCGATCTGGTGGCATTGAGGTGACAATCAGATGTGATCATATTGAATGGCAGAGCAGGACTCGATGGGCCGAGGTGAGTTACTTGCTGTAGGATTCCTAATCTTTGACCTGCCCTGCCAGCCGCAGTATTAATGCGGCTAGTACAGTTCAGTTTCTGATCAATGGTGACCTGCAGGATGTTGATTCATAGAATCATAAAATTTAGAATCATAGAATTTACAGTGCAGAAGGAGGCCATTCGGCTTGTCGAGTCTGCACCGGCCCTTGGAAAGAGCCCCCTACCCAAGCCCACACCTCTACCCTATCCCCGTAACCCATTGTGGGGGATAATGCCATTGAATGTCAAGGGGTGGTGGTTAGATCCTCTCTTGTAGGAGATGTTCAATTGCCTGGCACTTGTGCGGCGTGAATGTAACTTGCCCCTTGTCAGCCAAAGCCTGGATATTGCCCAGGTCTGGCTGCATTTGGACACGGACTGCTTCAATATCTGAGGAGTCGCGAATGGTGCTGAACATTGTGCAGCCATCCGCAAACATCCCCACTCCTGACCTTATGATGGAAGGGAGGTCATTGATAAAGCAGCTGAAGATGGCTGGGCCGAGGACACTACCCTGTATCCTGAGAAGGTGTCGTCTGGTTCTAGATACCCCCAACCAGCAAAAATGCCCTCCCTGCATCTAGTCTGTCCAGTCCTGTTAGAATTTTACATCTCCTCTCTCCCAGAAAGCAGCGGGCCTGGTAGATAAGGTGGCTATGAAGACCTACGGGATACTTATCTTTATTAATTGAGGCACAGATTTTAACAACAGGCGGGTTATAATGGAGCTAAACTATAAAACTCTGGTTAGGCCACAGCTGGAGTACTGTGTGCAGTTCTGGTCGCCACACTATCGGAAGGATGTGGTCGCAGGAGAGAGGGTTCAGAGGAGATTCGCCAGGATGTTGCCTGGGATGGAGCGTTTCAGCTATGAAGAGAGCCCGGTTAGTCTGGAGTTGTTTTACTTGGAGCAGAGAAGGCTCAGGTAGGACCTCATCAAGGTGGACAAAATTATGAGCGACATAGATAGGGTCGAGAGGTAGGAACCTTTCCCCTGAGTACAGGGAAGGCATAGATAGGGGTGGTAGAGGCGGGAACACTCACGTTTACGAAGCATTTAGATGAGTATATCAAACATTCCAGCACACAAATTTAATGTGCTGGAAAATGGGATTGCAATGGGGGCTGGTTTAGCTCACAAGGCTAAATCGCTGGCTTATAAAGCAGACCAAGCAGGCCAGCAGCACGGTTCGATTCCCATACCAGCCTCCCCGGACAGGCGCCGGAATGTGGCGACTAGGGGCTTTTCACAGTAACTTCATTGAAGCCTACTCGTGACAATAAGCGATTTTCATTTTTTCATTTCAATAGATATGGTGCATGATGGGCTGGCACGTACACAATGGGCCGAAAGGTCCCTTTCTGTGCTGTAAACCTCTATGACTCTGTGGCTTTATGATCAGTGCATGGGCGCCAAGTCTTTAGGATCAGCATTAATGACTTCAATGATGGGACCAAGTGGATTGTAACCAAATTTGCTGATGATACTAAGATTGGCAGGGAAGTGAGCCGTGAGGAGAATTCAAAGTGTTTATAAAAGGGAAATTGAGAGATTAGTGGGCAAAAGTTTGACAGCGAGGAAATAGTGGCATAGTCCACTCTGGCAGGTGGAACAGAAAAATAGAATATCGAAGAGCCTTGGGAATGCGGCGTTACAGAGGGATCTGGGAGTCCTTGTGTATAGATCACAAAAAAATTACCTTAAGGACACAGGGAGTGTGGGAAGGCAAATGGACGGTCGTCCTTTATCACAAGGGGTGGGGGGTGAATGGAGTATTAAAAGGTCATAATGTTGCTCCAACTGTACACGGTGTTGGCGCTTCTGGAGTACTGCGTACAGTTTTGACCTCCTTATCCTTACTCGAGGAGGGGGATTCACTCATGTTGGAGGCCATTGGGGAAGGTTCATTGGGTTGATTCCTGGGATGAAAGGGGGAGGGGGGGGTATGTCTGATGAGGAAAGGGTTGAGCAGGTCGGGGCCCTGTAGCCATCAGAGTTTAGAAGAACGAGAGGCGATTTTATTGAGACGTATCAAATTCTGACGGGGGATGGGGGGGTGCTTGACAGGGTGGATGCTGAGAGGATGTTTCCCCCTTCCTGAGGGGGAATATAGAACTGGACAGTTTGAGAAGGTGGATATGAGGAGGATTTTTTTTCCTCTGGGGGAATGGGGCAGTCTGTAGAACCACCCCCCCTCCCCCCCCCCCACTCCAGACAGCAATGGGGGCTGCGGCTCTTTGAATATATTCAAGGCCAAGTTGGACAGATTTCTGATCAACGAGAGGGTCAAGGGTCATGGGGGGAGGGGGAGAGACAGACAGGAAAGTGGAGTTGAGGCCCCGATCAGATACGGTCTTATCGGATGGAGGTGGGGGAGCAGGACTCGAGGGGATGAATGGCCCCCCTCCCCACTATTATTGCTCATGTTTGAATTTAATCTTCTGTCGTTTTTCTCTCTCTCACCCCAGGCGACAAAGGTGGAGATGGTTACTCATCGGACAGCCAACGCTCTTTCACTGGGGACGAGTTCACCGCCAACGAGAGCTCGCGGCTCATACCCACTCCAGGAGGGGCGACCGGGGACACGCCGCGAGGTAAACAAAGGCTCCCCCCGCCAGCTCCCAGGCTGGGGGCAGGAACCAAACCCAGCTCAGGCCAGGCCCCTTCCCTCCCCTCCCTCCCCTACCTCCCAGGGAAGGAGGGGATCCGAGACCTTCCTCCTCCTCCGGGAGTCGGTGTCACTCGCTAGGCCGCACACCCCGCTAGGCCGCACTTCACTCCAATCCAATCCACTACCTCTCCGGGTCCCCCAGTGTGGGGGAGATGTGAGGGGGAGGGGGAGGGGTGTCACAACCAAACTAGGAAATGTGCGAGGGACAAAGAGCGAGAGAAAACATGACAGGGAACGTGTGAGGGAAAGAGGGAGAAAGAGAGGAAAGAGAAACTGCTGGAAAATCTCAGCAAGTCTGGCAGCATCTGTAGGGAGAGGAAAGAGCTAACGTTTCGAGTCCGACTCTTTGTCAAAGCTAACAGACAGAGAAAGTGGGAAATATTTATACTGCGGAGTGAGAATGAAAGATGAGCCACAGAAACCCAGGGAAACCGGGTGCTAATGGCCACAGATGCCAAGGGGAAAGAGTGTTAATGGCAGTCCCCAGAGAGAACAAAAGATGTGAAAGGTCAAACCGCTAGCAATCGTGCTCAGGGCAGCAGAAAATTGGAGGGGGATCCGAAGGGGAGGCAGAGAGCACAGAGTCTCACTCTATGCGGATGATCTGCTCCTCTACATCTCGGACCCACAAAGCAACATGGACGGAATCATCGCGCTCCTGTAAGAGTTTGGAGTCTTCTCGGGCTACAAACTCAACATGAGCAAAAGCGAGATCTTCCCAGTACACCAGCAAGGGGGGGGGGGGGGGGGGGGGGGGGGGGGGTGGGGGAGACAGCACTAAAGGGGCTGCCGTTCAAACAAGCCCGACACAAATTCCGCTACCTGAGGATCCAAATAGCCCATGACTGGAAAGGGATCCACAAATGGAACCTCACCAGCCTGACGGAGGAAGTAAAAAAGGACCTGCAAAGATGGAACACACTCCCACTCTCCCTCGCGGGGAGAGTCCAGACGATCAAAATGAACGTACTGCCCAGGTTCCTCTTCCTGTTTAGATCCATTCCGATCTACATCCCCAAGGCCTTTTTCAAAGTACTGGACAAACTTATCATGGTGTTCGTACGGGGGGGGGGGGGGGGGGGGGGGGGGGGGTAAAAATGCTAGGATCCCAAAGAAGGTCCTACAAAAAACAAAATCCAGGGGCTAGCCCTCCCGAATCTACAATTCTACCATTGGGCGGCAACAGCCGAGCGAGTAAGGGGATGGATCCAGGAGCCAGAAGCCGAGTGGGTACGTGCGGAGGAGGCCTCCTGCGTGGAGACCTCCCTCCGGGCCCTCGCCACGGCAACACACCCATCCCCACCCAAAAAACACTCCAGCAGCCCAGTGGTGACAGCCACCCATCCAATCCTGGAACCAACTGCGGCAGCAATTTGGCCTGACCAAATGTCGGACAAGGCTCCCATCTGCAACAACCATAGGTTCACACCAGCACTGACTGACGCCACCTTCAAAAGGTGGAGACAGGACGGGGGGACACTGACAGTCAGGGACCTATACACGGACGACAGGATCGCAACACTGGACGAACTGACAGAGAAATTTCGGCTAGCTGGGGGGAACGAGATACGGTACCTGCAGCTCAAAAACTTCCTACGAAAGGAGACAAGGACGTACCCACAACCGCCACGACAGACACCACTGGACGCAAGTATCCTAGAGAAAGGGAACTGTAGCGACATGTATGACCGACTGGTAGATAGGGACGACACCGTACTGGACGCAACAAGAAGGAAATGGGAGGACGACCTGGGGATGGAGATAGGGTGGGGACTCTGGAGCGAAGCACTGCATAGGGTCAACTCCACCTCCACGTGCGCAAGGCTCAGCCTGACGCAACTAAAAGTGGTACATAGAGCCCACTTAACGAGAAACCGTATGAGTAGGTTCTTCCCGGAGATGGAGGACAGATGTGAACGGTGCCAAAGAGACCACGCCCACATGTTCTGGTCTTGCCTCAGACTTGTGGAGTACTGGACAGCCTTCTTCGAGGCCATGTCCAAAGTGGTGGGGTGAGGGTGGAGCCATGCCCGATAGTGGCGGTCTTCGGGGTTTCAGACCAGCCAGATCTATTCCTGGGGAGGAGGGCGGACGCCCTTGCCTTTGCTTCCCTGATCGCCCGCCGTAGAATCCTGTTTGGCTGGCGGTCAGCAGCACCGCCCAGAGCTGCAGACTGGCTGTCCGACCTCTCGGAATCTCTCCAAATGGAGAAAATCAAATTCGCCATCCGAGGGTCGGACGACGGCTTCCACAGAACGTGGGAGCCATTCATGCAACTGTTCCGGGACCTGTTTGTGGCCAACGTACAAGAGGAAGAATAGTCGGGTGGCCAAGAACCAGGGGAAAATGGATGGGAATCGGGGGAAGGTAGCCGGGTTGGGGGGGGGGGGGGGGGGGGGAAGCCTGCGGGTTCATTATGGGGGTTTGATGGCCAGCTAAGGCCCAAAACCAAACTGTAAATAAATGCCTATAAACATGTGCCTCGGCCATATTGGGGAATGTAAAATATGTATGCCGGCTAAAGGGGGCGGCCACAGTTATTAAGATGCTTACCTGTAAATATACATGTTAATTTTTGCGTGTTTTTTTTTCTCTCTAATAATTTGTAATTTGTTGGATATTAAATATGAAAACTCAATAAAAAACATTCTATAAAAAAGAAAGAAGGAAATGGTAAAAGACAGTTAAAATGAAATGAAAACAAATGGGTCTAGGTGGGGTAGAGCTGATCGTCTGAAGTTGTTGAATTTGATGTTCAGGCCGGAAGGCTGTAGTGTGCCTAACCGGAAGATGAGATGTTGTTCCTCCAGTTTGCGTTGCGCTTCACTGGAACATTGCAGCAGGCCAAGAACAGACATGTGGGCATGGGAGCAGGGTCTTTTGTTAAAATGACAGGCAACAGGAAGGTCAGGGTCCAGGGAGAAAGGGAAATTGCATGTGTGAGAGAGAGAGAGTGAGAGAGAGAAAAACTGTGTGAGAGAGAGAGAGAATGTGGGAGAAAGTGGGAGAAAGAGACAGAGAACGTGTGAGAGGGAAAAAGAGGTTGCATGTGAGAAAGAGAGAATGTGTGAGAGAAAGAGAAAATGCGAGGAAGAGAGAGAATGTGTGAGAGCGTGAAAGTGTGACAGAAAGTGAGAGAAAGAGAGAACGTGTGAGAGCGGGAATGTGTGCGAGAAAGTGAGAGGACTTGTGAATGAAAGCGAAAGAGAGTGATGGGGGTGGGATTCTCAATCGGAAAACGCGATTGGGCGGAGAATAGATTCGTACGACAAAATCGCGGCGGGTGCTGACTTGACGCCAAATCGCAATTCTCCGGTGCCTCGACAGCGATGTCAATGGGGTCCGGAACGCACCTACAGAAAACGCCGTTTGCACATCATGAGCAGGCCTGACCCGGTATTCTCTGGGGCATCCACGATTCCCCGTCTCTGATGGGCCGAGTTCCCGATGGGGCGGTTCATTCGTGTTTTTAAAAATCGAGAAATCGGCGTCGTGACTGCTGAGGGAGGGAGAAGGGGTACGGAAAGTGGCCAACATCGCCATAGTTTACTCACAGTTGTGCCGTTGGCTGGGAGGGGGGGGGGGCTTCTGCCAGGGTTGGGGGGAATAGGGGGGTGGCCTGTGGGATCAGGGTGGACGTGCACAGAAAACCATTGCCGCAGCCGGAAAGGCAGCCATGCAGGCCGCTGACAGCCCACAGTGAACACAGGGCCACGGGTCATATAGGTGTCGCCCAGGCCCCCCCCCCCCCCCCCTCCCAGCTGTCCTCTGGCCCCAGCCGACCCATCAGCTCCCACACAACCAGTGCCACCTTGTTGGCTGGGATGAGTATGTGTGGGGATTGTCCCGGGGATCGGGCCGCCATTTTGAAAGGGTGTCCCGATCTCGAAGTGAGCTTGAGAGTTCCTCCACATCCCCCACCCATGGGAAATGTCACCCCCGCAACACATGGGCATTACACCCCCCCCCCCCCCCCCCCCCCCCCAACTGCGAACACCCCGCTATGTGGTCCCTAAGAGCCTCCACCTCTTCAGGCTCCTCTACATCCCCTTACAGGCCCCCCTAGTCCAGGACCTCCCCCCTTCATCCCCCCTCAACCTCCCACAAGCCCCTCATTACCTGCTCTGCATCTCCCCACCATTCATAACCTCCTGAATCCTCCTTTCATGTCCCCCCCCCCCCTCAGGCCCTGACCCTTGGCAGTGCCACCCTGACACCCTGGGAGTTCTCCTGCTGGATTTCAGGTGCCACCTGAGTCCCAGGGAGATAGTGCCAAGGTGGCCATGCCAAAGTGCCCACGTTGCAGAAGAAGGCCCAGGTGACGACCCTGCACTGTCCCTGACCACCCAGGAGCCCCTGATGTCCCAGGAGACCACCAGGTGCTGTTCCACCTGGTCCTGCCCATTGTGTGTGGGATTCGTGGGGTGACCTGGGTAGATCCCGCGAGCCTTCATGAAGCCAGCGGGGACACGTGGCCGGGAGATCACGACCAGAATGTGCGACTGAGAGAGAATACGGCGGAGGGGGGGGGGGGGGGGGGAGAGTGAGAGAATGATTGCGAGAAAGAGGATGTTGACGATGTAAGAGGGGCGGATAGAGGCGCATGGGGTGTGGAAATGCTAGCACGGACAGATGGGCTGAATGGCAAAAACACTCAAACCCGATATAAATGTCAGTGCCCTTTGTACGTTGGGCAAAGGGTGGGCATCAAGGTCCAGTCTCTCGGGCTCTCAAAGCCGCATGTCCAGATTCACCGTGGTGGGTGGGAGACACAGACAGAGAGAGAGAGAGAGAGAAACAGGGGCAGCAGGGTAGCATGGTGGTTAGCATCAATGCTTCACAGCTCCAGGGTCCCAGGTTCGATTCCCGGCTGGGTCACTGTCTGTGCGGAGTCTGCACGTCCTCCCCCTGTGTGCGTGGGTTTCCTCCGGGTGCTCCGGTTTCCTCCCACAGTCCAAAGATGTGCGGGTTAGGTGGATTGGCCATGCTAAATTGCCAGTAGTGTCCTAAAAAGTAAGGCTAAGGGGGGGTTGTTGGGTTAAGGGTATAGGGTGGATACGTGGGTTTGAGTAGGGTGATCATGGCTCGGCACAACATTGAGGGCCGAAGGGCCTGTTCTGTGCTGTACTGTTCTATGTTCTATGTTAAAGGGAGGAGGTGGGATGGAGGGGGAGGGGAGGGAGGGAGGGGGGGGGGGTACAGAAAGCATCGACAGTTAGAATGAAGATTCATGCTGATTAGACAAATGCAATGCACTCAGTCCCTCCCAGCATTCAGCTTCACTTACAGAGTTCTTGCTGAGCTTGAGAACAAGCTGCTCCCAGAGGGCAATGTCAGATCAATTAGAGCAGGGCAGAGAGGCGAATTGGCAATTAAGCACTGGCTTGTCCTGTCCAAATCCTGTCCATTTAATGAACAATTCAAAAAGACAATCCCTGCTGCATCTTGGCACACACAAGGGCCATTCTTACACAACAGGATCCCAGTGTGAGAGTCCCACAGTGACACAAATCACTCTCAGTCACCTAGTGTAGAGGGAGCGTTACTCTGTATCTAACCCCGTGCTGTACCTGTCCTGGGAGTGTTTGATGGGGACAGTGTAGAGGGAGCTTTACTCTGTATCTAACCCCGTGCTGTACCTGTCCTGGGAGTGTTTGATGGGGACAGTGTAGAGGGAGCTTTACTCTGTATCTAACCCTGTGCTGTACCTGTCCTGGGAGTGTTTGATGGGGACAGTGTAGAGGGAGCTTTACTCTGTATCTAACCCCGTGCTGTACCTGTCCTGGGAGTGTTTCATGGGGACAGTGTAGAGGGAGCTTTACTCTGTATCTAACCCCATGCTGTACCTATCCTGGGAGTGTTTGATGGGGACAGTGTAGAGGGAGCTTTACTCTGTATCTAACCCCATGATGTACCTGTCCTGGGAGTGTTTGATGGGGACAGTGTAGAGTGAGCTTTACTCTGTATCTAACCCCGTGGTGTACCTGTCCTGGGAGTGTTTGATGGGGACAGTGTAGAGGGAGCTTTACTCTGTATCTAACCCCATGATGTACCTGTCCTGGGAGTGTTTGATGGGGACAGTGTAGAGGGAGCTTTACTCTGTATCTAACCCCATGCTGTACCTGTCCTGGAGTGTTTGATGGGGACAGTGTAGAGGGTGCTTTACTCTGTATCTAACCCCGTGCTGTACCTGTCCTGGGAGTGTTTGATGGGACAGTGTAGAGGGAGCTTTACTCTGTATCTGACCCCATGCTGTACCTGTCCAGGGAGTGTTTGATGAGGACAGTGTAGAGGGAGCTTTACTCTGTATATAACCCCGTGCTGTACCTGTCCTGGGAGTGTTTGATGGGGACAGTGTAGAGGGAGCTTACTCTGTATCTAACCCCATGCTGTACCTGTCCCGGGAGTGTTTGATGGGGACAGTGTAGAGGGAGCTTTACTCTGTATCTAACCCCATGCTGTACCTGTCCCGGGAGTGTTTGATGGGGACAGTGTAGAGGGAGCTTTACTCTGTATCTAACCCCGTGCTGTACCTGTCCTGGGAGTGTTTGATGGGGATAGTGTAGAGGGAGCTTTACTCTGTATCTAACCCCGTGCAGTACCTGTCCTGGGAGTGTTTGATGGGGACAGTGTAGAGGGAGCTTTACTCTGGATCTAACCCTGTGCTGTACCTGTCCTGGGAGTGTTTGATGGGGACAGTGCAGAGGGAGCTTTACTCTGGATCTAACCCTGTGTTGTACCTGTCCTGGGAGTGTTTGATGGGGTCAGTGTAGAGGGAGCTTTACTTTGTATCTAACCCTGTGCTGTACCTGCCCTGGGAGTGTTTGATGGGGACAGTATAGAGGGAGCTTTACTCTGTATCTAACCCCGTGCTGTACCTGTCCTCGGAGTGCTTGATGGGGACAGTGTAGAGGGAGCTTTACTCTGTTTCTAACCCTGTGCTGTACCAGAGAGAGGGGAAGATAGCCGAGAAGAGAGAGGGCAAAGAGATACTGCAGAAAAACGGCAACAAGAGCCCCAGAGGGAGGGCACTGAGAGACCCCAGAGGGAGGGCAATGACAGATCCCAGAGGGAGGGCACTGAGAGACCCCGGAGGGAGGGCAAAGAGAGACCCCGGAGGGAGGGGACTGAGAACCCAGAGGGAGGGCAATGAGAGACCCCAGAGGGAGGGCAATAACATCCCAGAGGGAGGGCAGAGAGACCCCAGAGGGAGGGGACTGAGAAACCCCAGAGGGAGGGCAATGAGAGACCCCAGAGGGAGGGCACTGAGAGACCCCAGAGGGAGGGCAGAGAGACCCCAGAGAGAGGGGACTGAAGGACCCCGGAGGGAGGGCAATGAGAGACCCCAGAGGGAGGGCACTGAGAGACCCCAGAGGGAGGACAAAGAGAGACCCCAGAGGGAGGTCTGAGAGACCCCAGAGGGAGGGCAGAGAGACCCCAGAGGGAGGGCAAAGAGAGACCCCAGAGGGAGGGCAATGAGACCCCAGAGGGAGGTCTGAGAGACCCCAGAGGGAGGGCAGAGAGACCCCGGAGGGAGGGGACTGAGACCCCGGAGGGACGGCACTGAGAGACCCGGAGGGAGGGCAATGAGACCCGGAGGGAGGGCAGAGAGACCCCAGAGGGAGGGGACTGAGAGACCCCGGAGGGAGGGCAATGAGAGACCCCAGAAGGAGGGCAATGAGAGACCCCAGAGGGAGGGGACTGAGAGACCCCAGAGGGAGGGCAAAGAGAGACCCCAGAGGGAGGGCAATGAGAGACCCCGGAGGGAGGGCAGAGACTCCGGAGGGAGGGAAAAGTGAGACCCCAGAGGGGACTGAGAGACCCCAGAGGGAGGGCAGAGAGACCCCAAGGGAGGGGACTGAGAGACCCCAGAAGGAGCGCAATGGGAGACCCCAGAGGGAGGGGACTGAGAGACCCCAGAGGGAGGGGACTGAGACCCCAGAGGGAGGGGACTGAGAGACCCCAGAGGGAGGGGACTGAGACCCCAGAGGGAGGGGACTGAGAGACCCCAGAGGGAGGGGACTGAGACCCTAGAGGGAGGGGACTGAGAGACCCCAGAGGGAGGGGACTGAGACCCTAGAGGGAGGGGACTGAGAGACCCCAGAGGGAGGGGACTGAGACCCTAGAGGGAGGGGACTGAGAGACCCCAGAGGGAGGGCAGAGAGACCCCAGAGTGAGGATAGAGAGACCCCGGAGGGAGGGGACTGAGAGACCCCGGAGGGAGGGAAATGAGAGACCCCAGAGGGAGGGGACTGAGAGACCCCAGAGGGAGGGGACTGAGACCCCAGAGGGAGGGGGCTGAGACCCCAGAGGGAGGGGACTGAGAGACCCCAGAGGGAGGGGACTGAGACCCCAGAGGGAGGGCAAAGAGACCCCAGAGGGAGGGGACTGAGACCCCAGAGGGAGGGGACTAAGACTCCAGAGGGAGGGCAGAGACCCCAGAGGGAGGGCAGAGACCCCAGAGGGAGGGCAGAGAGACCCCAGAGGGAGGGCAGAGAGACCCCAGAGGGAGGGGACTGAGACCCCGGAGGGACGGCAATGAGAGACCCCAGAGGGAGGGCAAAGAGAGACCCGGGGGGGGACTGAGACCCCAGAGGGAGGGGACTGAGAGACCCAGAGGGAGGGCACTGAGAGACCCGGAGGGAGGGCAATGAGACCCGGAGGGAGGGCAGAGAGACCCCAGAGGGAGGGGACTGAGAGACCCCAGAAGGAGGGCAATGAGAGACCCCAGAGGGAGGGGACTGAGAGACCCCGGAGGGAGGGCAATGAGAGACCCCGGAGGGAGGGCAAAGAGAGACCCAGAGGGAGGTCTGAGAGACCCCAGAGGGAGGGCACAGAGACCCCGGAGGGAGGGGACTGAGAGACCGCGGACGGAGGGAAATGAGAGACCCGGAGGGAGGGCAGAGAGACCCCAGAGGGAGGGGACTGAGAGACTCCGGAGGGAGGGCAATGAGAGACCCCAGAAGGAGGGCAGAGAGACCCTGGAGGGAGGGGACTGAGACCCCAGAGGGAGGGCACTGAGAGACCCAGAGAGAGGGGACTGAGACCCCAGAGGGAGGGCACTGAGACACCCGGAGGGAGGGCAGAGAGACCCCAGAGGGAGGGGACTGAGAGACCCCAGAGGGAGGGGACTGAAAGACCCCAGAGGGAGGGGACTGAGAGACCCCAGAGGGAGGGGACTGAGAGACCCCGGAGGGCAATGAGAGACCCCAGAGGTAGGGGACTGAGAGACCCCAGAGGGAGGGCAAAGAGAGACTCCGGAGGGTGGTCAAAGTGAGACCCCAGAGGGAGGGCAGAGAGATACCCCGTAGGGAGGGCAATGAGAGACCCTAGACGGAGGGCAATGAGAGACCCCGGAGGGAGGGCAGAGAGACCCCGGAGGGAGGGCAATGAGAGACCCCGGAGGGAGGGCAATGAGAGACCCCGGAGGGAGGGCAATGAGAGACCCCGGAGGGAGGGCAATGAGAGACCCCGGAGGGAGGGCAATGAGAGACCCCAGAGGGAGGGCAATGAGAGACCCCGGAGGGAGGGCAGAGAGACCCGGAGGGAGGGCAATGAGAGACCCCGGAGGGAGGGCAATGAGAGACCCCAGAGGGAGGGCAAAGAGAGACCCCGGAGGGGAGGGCAATGAGAGACCCCGGAGGGAGGGCAAAGAGAGACCCCAGAGGGAGGGCAGAGAGACTCCGGAGGGAGGGCAAAGTGAGACCCCAGAGAGAGGGGACTGAGAGACCCCGGAGGGAGGGCAATGAGAGACCCCGGAGGGAGGGCAGAGAGACCCCAAGGGAGGGCAGAGAGACTCCGGAGGGAGGGCAAAGTGAGACCCCAGAGGGGACTGAGAGACCCCGGAGGGAGGGCAGAGAGACCCCAGAGGGAGGGGACTGAGAGACCCCAGAGGGAGGGACAGAGAGACCCCAGAGGGAGGGCAGAGAGAGACCCCGGAGGGAGGGGACTGAGAGACCCCGGAGGGAGGGCAGAGACCCCAGAGGGAGGGGACTGAGAGACCCCAGAGGGAGGGCATAGAGACCCCAGAGGAGGGCAGAGAGACCCCAGAGGGAGGGCAGAGAGAGACCCCGGAGGGAGGGGACTGAGAGACCCCGGAGGGAGGGGACTGAGAGACCCCGGAGGGAGGGCAGAGAGACCCCGGAGGGAGGGAAATGAGAGAATTGCAGAACGGAACCAAGTCAACACGTCGTGTTTGATTGAAGTTGATTGAAGCTGAGAAGAGTAGGGGTTAAGGTTCCATTTGTGAAACTTATACGTCCAGTAAGAAGATGATGGATTTCAAAAATACTTCAAAATCAACTAGGAAGCACTGAATGTGAAGAGGAATCAGCAAAAAGCATTAGAGCTCTGGAGAAGACATGAAAACAGCAAGACGACACGCAAACTTGGAGAATAAAGAAGTTGTAAAAACAATTTCCCAAAAGAAGTTACGAAGGGAGAATTAAAGAGCCAAATGGAGAAGAAGCTGAACTCCACTTGAAACAACTGGAAAACGAGAACAAGTCCAGTGAGGAATTGAATTCGCAGGTGACACTAAGATGAGTGGTAGAGCAAAGTGTGCAGAGGACACTGAATGTTTGCAGAGGGATTTAGGTAGTTTAAGTGAGTGGGCAAGGGTCTGACAGATGGTGTTCAATGTTGGTAAATGTGAGGCCATCCATTTTTGTAGGATTAACAGCAAAATGGACTATTATTTAAAAGGTAAAAAAATTGCTGCATGCTGCTGTGCAGAGGGACCTGGGTGTCCTTGTGCATGAATCGCAAAAAGTTGGTGTGCAGGTGCAGCAGGTAGTTAAGAAGGCAAATGGAGTTTTGACCTTCATTGCTAGAGGGCTGGAGTTTTAAAAGCAGGGAGGTTATGTTGCAGCTGTACAGGGTGCTAGTGAAGCCACATCTGGAGTACTGTGTACAGTTTTGGTCTCCTTACCGCAAACTTGGTGCTCCGGTTTCCTCCCACAAGTCCCGAAAGACGTGCTTGTTAGGTGAATTGGACATTCTGAATTCTTCCTCTGTGTACCCGAACAGGCGCCGGAGTGTGGCAACTAGGGGATTTTCACAGTAACTTCAAGTAAATTGCAGTGTTCATATAAGCCTACTTGTGACACTAATAAAGATTATTATGATTATTATTAGACCGGGACTATATTCATTGGAATTCAGAAGAATGAAGGGGGATCTTATAGAAACATATAAAGTTATGAAGGGGATAGAAGCAGGGAGGTTGTTTCCATTGGCGGGTGAATCTACAACTGGGCGGCACAGCCTCAAAATAAGGGGGAGCAGATTTAGGACTGAGCTTAGGAGCAAGTTCTTCACCTTAAGTGTTGTGAATCTATGGAATTCCCTGCCCAGTGAAGCAGTTGAGGCTCCTTCATTAAGTGTTTTTCAGTAAAAGATAGACAGGTTTTTGCACAGTGAAAGAATGATGGGTTACGGTGAGCGGGCGGTAAGTGGAGCTGAGCCCGCAGAAAGATCAGTCATGATCTTATTGAATGGTGGAGCAGGCCCGAGGGGTCAGATGGTCCACTCCTGCTCCTAGTTCTTGGGCGGGATTCTCTCACTTCGGGGCTGGGCCGGAGAATCGCCATGACCGGCGCGAATCGCGCCACGCCACCGGTCCGCCGATTCTCCGGAGAGCGGAGAATCGGCGCTATTGCCGCTGGCGCGGTCAGTGCGCAATTCTCACCCCGTGATGGGCCGAGCGGCCACGCTAAAAAAGCCGAGACCCACCAGCGCCGTCCACACTTGCTCTTACCCGGCGTTCCCTCGGCGTGGACCTCGGGGGGGAAGGGAGATCCGACCCCGGGGAGGAGGCGGGGCCTCCGCTGTGGCCCGGCCCGCGATCGGGGCCCATCGATCGGCGGGCCGGCCTCTCGGGCTGGGGGCCTCTTTTGTTCCGCACCGGCCCCGGTAGCCCTACGCCATGTTGTGTCGGGGCCGGCTTGGAGAAGGGAGCCACTGCGCACGCACGCTTTGCCGCTGGTCCCACCGCGCACGAGCAGACCCGTGGCGCCCATTTGACGGCGGCATCGGCAGCTGGAGCCGCGTGTGGTCGCCCTAGTGCCGTGCTGGCCCCCTGCGGGGGTCAGAATTGCTGCGCCCGAGGCCATGTTGACGCCGTCGGTAAACGCCTCAGGATCAGAGAATCCAGCCCCATATGTTCTTACGAATCAGGAGATTAAGAGCTTTAAAATGGGAATCTTGGCAATGAGAAGCTAACTGAAGAGTTAAGAACACTGACACGGACAGCAGCATCAGCAATTCAGACAGAGGACGAGACTGAGATTACGTGCCTGATGAGGAGTGCTGAAATGGTCAAACTGAGAGAAAAGCACACCGACAACCAATTCACAAACGGTCGATGAGAGAGGTTGCTGAGTGGGAATGTTGGAATGCGAAGAAGCTTTGCCACGTAACCCAAGTGCCAGAAACACAATACCTCGACCATTCCTTCACAGGCGACAGAACGAGACCATGAGAGAACTGTCAGCACGTACGACTGTTCTATTGTGATGATATGTGTGCATTATTACGCAAACTGCTGGGCAGAGTAAGTGTTAACGTGCGACTAGATAGCTGCCTGACTCACAGGATGACATATGTAGTCACATGGCCAGAGAACAGTCTGGGACACAACTCGGTAAGTAGGACGCCTGTGTGGAACATTTCCATGGGAGACCATATTGAGAACTGTACATCAATAAAAACTAGCAATAAAAGTTTTTGGGCGCGATTCTCCGCTGCCCACGACGGGTCGGAGAATAGTGGGAGGGCCTTCCCGACAATTTTCACGGCCTCCCGCTATTCTCTCCCCCCTCCGGCCACCCCCGACCCAAATCGCTGCCCGCCGTTTTTTACGGCGAACAGCGATTCTCCGCAGGCCGATGGGCCGAATACCGCGGAGTTTACGGCCGTTTTCACGGCCGCGATCACACGTGCTTTCAGCGTTCGTGAAAACGGCCGCAAAGTGCCCATCCCGGACAACCATGGCACCGATTGGCACGGCCGCACCATGGCCGTGCCAAGGGTGGAATGGGCCTGCGATTGGTGGGCACCGATCGAAGGCAGCGGGTCCGATACCCGCGCACTATTTGTTTTTCCGCCGCCCCGCAGGATCAGTCCACTGGGCGGCTGAGGGGCATGACGGCCCGCGCATGCGTGGGTTTGAGGCGTCTGCTTGATGACGTCATCCGTGCATGCGCAGGTTGGAGCCGTACAACGCCACGCATGCGCGGCTGACGTCATCGTGCGCGTCAGCCGCCGTGACTCTTGGCGGGCGGAGGTAGCGACGTTCGCTAACTCCGCGTCACCGATTCCCCCGGCCCCGATACTAGCCCCGCCCGGGGGGAGGGGAGAATCGGGTCCCGGGACGGAGCTCCGAGGCTGGCGTGAAACACGGCCAGTTTCACGCCAGCCTTCACGGCACAGCCGGATTTGCGGAGAATCGCGCCATTTTATGTTTAAACACACAAACCTCAATGAGCCACCAACACGGTAGCATTGTGGATAGCATAATTGCTTCACAGCTCCAGGGTCCCAGGTTCGATTCCGGCTTGGGTCACTGTCTGTGTGGAGTCTGCACATCCTCCCCGTGTGTGCATGTGTTTCCTCCGGGTGCTCCGGTTTCCTCCCACAATTCCCAAGATGTGCAGGTTAGGTGGATTGGCCATGATAAATTGCCCTTAGTGTTGGGTGGGGTTACTGGGTTATGGGGATAGGGTGGAGGTGTTGACTTTGGGTAGGGTGCTCTTTCCAAGAGCTGGTGTAGACTCGATGGGCCGAGTGGCCTCCTTCTGCACTGTAAATTCTATGATTCTATGAATTCTATGAGCACACGAACATTAAAAAAAAAACGTAAGTACATAAGTGTTTCACAATATGAAACTTCTGTCGTGGATCAAGTGGATTTGGTAGTGGATCCCAGAATTACTGCCTCTGAGATCAGGCCCCTGTCATACCAGGTACAGATGGAGGGACGGGTTGTTCGTGAACGCAGGGATCACTTGAGGGATGCAGAGATGCTCCAACAGTCAGTGTTACCATCAAGTACGGTGGCACAGGAACACAGTGGTTAGCACTGTTGCTTCACAGCTCCAGGGTCCCAGGTTCGATTCCCGGCTGGGTCACTGTCTGTGCGGAGTCTGCACGTCCTCCCCGTGTGTGCGTGGGTTTCCTCCGGTGCTCCGGTTTCCTCCCACAGTCCAAAGATGTGCGGGTTAGGTGGATTGGCCATGCTTAATTGCCCGTAGTGTCCTTAAAAGTATGGTTAAGGGGGTGGGTTGTTGGGTTACGGGTATAGGGTGGATACGTGGGTTTGAGTAGGGTGATCATTGCTCGGCACAACATTGAGGGCCGAAGGGCCTGTTCTGTGCTGTACTGTTCTATGTTCTATGTTCTAAGACGTGCTATCGGGTAATTTGGATGTTCTGAATTCCCCCTCTGTGTACCCGAACAGGTGCCTGAATGTGGTGACTAGGGGCTTTTCACAGTAACTTCATTGCAGTGTTAATGTAAGCCTACTTGTGACAATAAAGATTATTATTATTATCTCTGGGCACGGAGGGACAATTTATCATGGCCAATCCACGTAACCCGCACATATTTGGACTGTGGGAGGAATCCGGAGCACCCGGAGGAAACCCACGCACACACGGGGAGGACGTGCAGACTCCGCACAGACAGTGACCTAAGGCCAGTATCGAACCTGGGACCTTGGCGCTGGGAGGCCGCGGTGCTAACCACTGTGCCACACTGCCAACATGCCAGCCTGGAAGCAGTGATGAACTACCGGTGCCAGAAGAGGTACCCGCTATTGCAGCTATCGTCAATGGCGATCCTGTGGAAATATCTCTGACAACAGAACTACGCCATTCTGCAAAATACGGAAATCCCGCTCAAGGACTCGATTTATAATTGTCCAACGCATCTGTATAATTTAGTTAGAAGTTAGGACCAAGTGAATTTGTTATTAAAGATTGTGTAAAGAAGTTAAAGAGGGATAGAAATGGTGATTGTCCCCTGTGGTGAATGAGAATCACACCGTGTTATAAGTTACTAATGTCACTCTGTTCCCATTGTACGTACCGATATTGTACGTGCAGTTGCACTACCTGACTACCAGGGGGAGTAGCTCTGGGAGTACGTGAGAGTTTGTACTGGGCTCCCACTTGGCTCCGCCCAGAACTCCTCCCCCTGGAGCTGCTGTATAAAGATCCCTGCCACAGAGCCAGCTGGCCAGTTCACCGAAAGTTCAACGGCGAACAGGCTGGCTCTGTTCTCAGTATATTAAAGCCGCTATTCTAATCCTACAAGCACGTGTCCACAGAATTGATGGTTCCATCATCCCCTTAACGTGAAGACAGCAGAAAAATATCACCTGGCTTGGGGAACCAATTGAGACTCAGTGGGGAATCCCACAGCAGGTGGAGCCCTCTCAGGCAGGACACGTTTTGGGTGTTCTCTCAGGCAGGACACGTTTTTGGGGCTCTCTAAGGCAACAGGGAACAAGTTGCAGCACTGTGGCTGCTGAACACGTCTGAAAAAAGAATTTATTAATGTGTTTACGAATGAGCATCTTCACACTAACCCCGTGCTGTACCTGTCCTGGGAGTGTTTGATGGGGACAGTTTCGGGGGAGCTTTACTCTGTATCTAACCCCGTGCTGTACCTGTCCTGGGAGTGTTTGATGGGGACAGTGTAGAGGGAGCTTTACTCTGTATCTAACCCCGTGCTGTACCTGTCCTGGAGTGTTTTGATGGGACAGTGTAGAGGGAGCTTACTCTGTATCTACCCCGTGCTGTACCTGTCCTGGGAGTGTTTGATGGGGACAGTGTAGAGGGAGCTTTACTCTGTATCTAACCCCGTGCTGTAACCAGTCCTGGGAGTGTTTGATGGGGACAGTGTCGAGGGAGCTTTACTCTGGTATCTAACCCCGTGCTGTACCTGTCCTGGGAGTGTTTGATGGGACAGGGTGGAGGGAGCTTTACTCTGTATGTAACCTCGTGCTGTACCTATCCTGGGAGTGTTTGATGGGGACAGTGTCGGGGGAGCTTTACTCTGTATCTAACTCCGTGCTGTACCTGTCCTGGGAGTGTTTAAGTCCTCATTATATATGTCCTTGTGACTGTGTTGAACTCCCCAGCTCTCTCTCTTTGTCTCTTCTCTCTGACTGTGTGTCTCTCTCTCTCTATTTCCTGTTGCTATGCAGACACCTCTGTATCGCAGCCAGCATTACCAGTGCCAATCTTGGGTGACACAGCATCAAAGCGAACACCTTCCCAGTATACCAATGGGGGTGCCACGTCCAGCTGTGCCCAGAGCCACCCTGGTCCGGTGTCAGCGCCTATTTGTACATCCCCAGGGGCCCGGCCAGAGAAGGCGCGCCTGGGCTCAACATCCTCCGTCTACACTCGAAGCAGCTACAAGTCAGCGACCTCTCAGCTGTCGTCACCAGTGGGTGAAGGTGAGTAGCCTGCCTGCCCGTCATTGCCCACTTTCCGTACCGAAGCCTGAGGGGGAGGGGGGTGATTTTTAACTGTTGTCTGCCTCGTGCTGGCATCAGTTCTAGAGCACCCACACCACAGACCACCTTCCCCCACTGCTGAGGGACTGCCTCACCACAGTAATGTTCACAGAAGGCTCTCGGAAAAGTGCCACATGAAAGTTCCACATTCTCCCCACTCTGTGGGAGTGAGTTCCATATTCTCCCTACTCCCCGTGGGAGCGAGTTCCACATTCTCCCCACTCTGGATGAAGACCTTTCGACTGAAATATTCTCTCTGGTGTCTCTCAGTCCCCTCTCTCTCTCCCAGGGAGATATCTGTACACTGACTGGTGTCTCTCAGCCCCCTCTCTCTCTCAGGGAGATATCTGTACACTGACTGGCATCTCTCAGTCCCCTCTCTCTCTCAGGGAGATATCTGTACACTGACTGGTGTCTCTCAGTCCCCTCTCTCTCAGGAGGATATCTGTACACTGACTGGTGTCTCTCAGTCCCCTCTCTCTCTCAGGGAGATATCTGTACACTGACTGGCATCTCTCAGTCCCCTCTCTCTCAGGGAGATATCTGTACACTGGTGTCCCTCAGTCCCCTCTCTCTTGGAGATATCTGTACACTGACTGATGTCTCTCAGTCCCCTCTCTCTCAGGGAAATATCAGGGACATTACCAGTGCAGTAGATAACGGGGAGCCGATGGATGTGGTATATCTGGATTTCCAGAAAGCCTTTGACAAGGTGCCACACAAAAGGTTGCTGCATAAGATAAAGATGCATGGCATTAAGGGTAAAGTAGTAGCATGGATAGAGGATTGGTTAATCAATAGAAAGCAAAGAGTGGGGATTAATGGGTGTTTCTCTGGTTGGCAATCAGTAGCTAGTGGTGTCCCTCAGGGATCCGTGTTCGCCCCACAATTGTTCACAATTTACATTGATGATTTGGAGTTGGGGACCAAGGGCAATGTGTCCAAGTTTGCAGATGACACTAAGATGAGTGGGGAAAGCGAAAAGTGCAGAGGATACTGGAAGTCTGCAGAGGGATTTGGATAGGTTAAGTGAATGGGCTCGGGTCTGGCAGATGGAATACAATGTTGACAAATGTGAGGTTATCCATTTTGGTAGGAATAACAGCAAACGGGATTATTATTGAACGATAAATATTAAAGCATGCCGCTGTTCAGAGAGACCTGGGTGTGCTAGTGCATGAGTCACAGAAAGTTGGTTTACAGGTGCAACAGGTGATTAAGAAGGCAAATGGAATTTTGTCCTTCATTGCTAGAGGGATGGAGTTTAAGACTAGGGAGGTTATGTTGCAATTGTATAAGGTGTTAGTGCGGCCACACCTGGAGTATTGTGTTCAGTTTTGGTCTCCTTACTTGAGAAAGGACGTACTGGCGCTGGAGGGTGTGCAGAGGAGATTCACTAGGTTAATCCCAGAGCTGGATTATGAGGAGAGGTTGAGTAGACTGGGACTGTACTCGTTGGAACTTAGAAGGATGAGGGGGGATCTTATAGAAACATTTAAAATTATGAAGGGAATAGATAGGATAGATGCGGGCAGGTTGTTCCACTGGCGGGTGACAGCAGAACTAGGGGGCATAGCCTCAAAATAAGGGGAAGTAGATTTAGGACTGAGTTTAGGAGGAACTTCTTCACCCAAAGGGTTGTGAATCTATGGACTTCCTTGCCCAGTGAAGCAGTTGAGGCTCCTTCATTACATGTTTTTAAGGTAAAGATATAGTTTTTTGAAGAATAAAGGGATTAAGGGTTATGATGTTCGGGCCGGAAAGTGGAGCTGAGTCCACAAAAGATCAGCCATGATCTAATTGAATGGCGGAGCAGGCTCGAGGGGCCAGATGGCCTACTCCTGCTCCTAGTTCTCATGTTCTTATGTTCTTATGTACACTGACTGGTATCTCTCATTCCCCTCTCTCTCAGGGAGATATCTGTACACTGACTGGTGTCTCTCAGTCCCCTCTCTCAGGGAGATATCTGTATACTGACTGGTATCTCTCAGTCCCCTCTCTCTCAGGGAGATATCTGTACACTGACTGGTGTCTCTCAGTCCCCTCTCTCAGGGAGATATCTGTATACTGACTGGTGTCTCTCAGTCCCCTCTCTCTCAGGGAGATATCTGTACACTGCCTGGTGTCTCTCAGTCCCCTCTCTCTCAGGGAGATATCTGTGCACTGACTGGTGTCTCTCAGTCCCCTCTCTCAGGGAGATATCTGAACTGACTGGTGTCTCTCAGTCCTCTCTCTCAGGGAGATATCTGTACACTTACTGGTGTCTCTCAGTCCTCTCTCTCAGGGAGATATCTGTACACTGACTGGTGTCTCTCAGATCCCCCTCTCTCAGGGAGATATCGGTACACTGACTGGTGTCTCTCAGTCCCCTCTCTCTCAGGGAGATATCTGTACACTGACAGGTGTCTCTCAGCCCCCTCTCTCTCTCAAGGATATCTGTGCACTGACTGGTGTCTCCCAGTCCCCTCTCTCAGGGAGATATCTGTACACTGTCTGGTGACTCTCAGTCCCCTCTCTCTCAGGGAGATATCTGTACCCTGACTGGTGTCTCTCAGTCCCCTCTCTCTCAGAGAGGTTTCTGTTCACTGATGGGTGTCTCTCAGTCCCCACTCTCTCAGGGAGATATATGTACCCTGACTGGTGTCTCTCGGTCCCCTCCCTCGTAGGGAGATCTGTTCACTGACTGGTGTCTGTCAGTCCCCTCTCTCTCTCAGGGAGATATCTGTACACTGACTGGTGTCTCTCAGTCCCCTCTCACTCAGGGAGATACCTGTTCACTGACTGGTGTCTCTCAGTCCCCTCTCTCTCTCAGGGAGATATCTGTGCACTGACTGGTGTCTCTCAGACCCCTCTCTCTCTCAGGGAGATATCTGTACACTGACTGGTGTCTCTCAGTCCCCTCTCTCTCTCAGGGAGATATCTGTGCACCGACAGATGTCTCTCAGTCTCCTCTCTCTCAGGGAGATATCTGTACACTGACTGTTGTCTCTCAGTCCTCTCTCAGGGAGATATCTGTACACTGACTGGTGTCTCTCAGACCCCCCTCTCTCAGGGAGATATCTGTGCACTGACTGGTGTCTCTCAGTCCCCTCTCTCTCAGGGAGATATCTGTACACTGACTGGTGTCTCTCAGTCCCCTCTCTCTCAGGGAGATATCTGTACACTGACTGGTGTCTCTCAGTCCCCTCTCTCTCTCCGGGAGATATCTGTACACTGACTGGTGGCTCTCAGTCCCCCTCTCTCAGGGAGATATCTGTACACTGACTGGTGTCTCTCAGTCCCCTCTCACTCTCTGGGAAATATCTGTACACTGACTGGTGTCTCTCAGACCCCCTCTCTCTCAGGGAGATATCTGTACACTGACTGGTGTCTCTCAGTCCCCTCTCTCTCAGGGAGATATCTGTACACTGACAGGTGTCTCTCAGCCCCCTCTCTCTCTCAGGGAGATATCTGTACACTGACTGGTGTCTCTCAGTCTCCTCTCTCTCAGGGAGATATCTGTACACTGACTGGTGTCTCTCAGTCCCCTCTCTCTCAGGGAGATATCTGTACACTGACTGGTGTCTCTCAGTCCCCTCTCTCAGGGAGATATCTGTACACTGACTGGTGTCTCTCAGACCCCCCTCTCTCTCAGGGAGATATCTGTAAACTGACTGGTGTCTCTCAGTCCCCTCTCTCTCAGGGAGATATCTGTACACTGACTGGTGTCTCTCAGTCCCCTCTCTCTCAGGGTGATATCTGTACACTGACTGGTGTCTCTCAGTCCCCTCTCTTTAAGGGAGAGATTTTCACTATTGTTTCTCAGTTGAATTGAGAGCTGACCTTCGGCCTGTATGTCTGACGGGCAATGGAAACTATGCAGAAATGTATACAACATGTTTAACAATTTGCTTTCCTCTCCCGGACATTCGTTTTTTAGTAATACCTGTGTCCGACACACAACTACTCTAGAGGGACAAGTGGCTTTGTTTTTTCTGACCTACGCGCTCCCCAGCAGGAGAGGAAGTCTGGGGCCTGATCCTGGCAACTGTCAGGAAACGAAAGTTTATTCAGGAGCTCATGTGTCATCTGGTTGTCTCTCATTTCCTGGCGACACTCCCAGTACTGGTGAAAGGGCGATCAAAACAGATTCCCCCTGTTGGCTCTGCTGCAGCTTCGCCCGCACTGCATTCTGGAGGGTTGGTGGCGGCCTGACCCAAGGCCTCAGTCCCACAGTAGTGTCATGGAGGCCCTGTCGCTGCTCCACCGCCTCAGTTGGTCATCTGCTGCCGACAACCCTCAAGCTCCTGGTCCGGCAATGCCTCCGTTTTAAAAATTCTCATCCTCGTTTTCAACTCTGGCCCCTGCCCCTTGCCACCCCCCCTTTACCCACTTGTCAGTAAGCGAAAGTCACTGCGCTCTCCCATACTGAGAACAAGTATCTTTGTTAAAGGTGGTATATCAAGGCAGCTGTTCATTTCTGTACTTCTCACCTAATTGTGCTCCTTCTCTCCCTTCACTTTTGAGAGATTCGGGAATGTCAAAGGTCCAAACTTCCTGTCAGTAGAAAACAACAGGCGACCAGACGCAGCGGCGGGGGAAGGCTTACACGATGACACCGTGGGAGGAAGAATTACAGGGACGGGCGGGTTCTTCCAGGGTTGAGGAGTTTGGGCGGGAAATGGGACTGGTCTCTACTGACTGTAGACAGCTTTCAGCGATTGGGCGATGAGGAATTGATGAACCTCCCGTTGGTCGTTTTGTGGAGTTAGGGATTGAGGGATAGGGAAGAATGTGGGATTGAGGGATACGGGGATCAAGTGAGATCGAGGGACATGGGGAGAACGTGGGATTGAGCAGCCTGGTGAGAAGGAAGGGATGGGGGGTTTTGGGGAGAAGCTGCCGATTGAGGGATTTGCGGAGAATGTGAGATTGAGGGATGTGGGGATAAAATGGGGAATGAGTGATATAGGGAGAAGCTGGGATTGAGCGATATGGGAAGAAGATGGGATTAAGGGAAACGGAGAAAAGGTGGGATTGAGCGATAGCGGGAGAAGGTGGATTGAGGATACGGAGAGAAGGGTGGGGATTGAGGGATACGGGGAGAAGGTGGGGATTGAGGGATACGGGAAGAAGGTGGGGATTGAGGGATACGGGGAGAAGGTGGGGTTTGAGGTAGGGAGAGAAGGTGGGGATTGAGGGATACTGGAAGGAGGTGGGGATTGAGGGATACGGGAAGGAGGTGGGGATTGAGGGATACGGGGAGAACGTGGGGATTGAGGGATACGGGAACGTGGGGATTGAGGGATACGGGAAGAAGGTGGGGATTGAGGGATACGGGGAGAAGGGGGGATTGAGGGATAGGGGGAGAAGGTGGGGATTGAGGGAGATGGGAAGAAGGTGAGGATTGAGGGATACGGGGAGAAGGTGGGGATTGAGGGAGATGGGAAGAAGGTGAGGATTGAGGGATACGGAGAGAAGTTGGATTGAGGGATACGGGGAGTAGTGGGGTTTGAGGGATACAGGGAGAAGGTGGGATTGAGGGATATGGGGAGAAGGTGGGGATTGAGGGACATGGGAGAAGGGAGGATTGAGGGATACGGGGAGAAGGTGGGGGATTGAGGGATTACGGGAGAGGGTGGGGTTTGATGGATACAGGAGGAAGGTCGGGATGGAGGGATCTGGGGAGAAGGTGGGGATTGAGGGATACGGGGAGAAGGTGGGGATTGAGGGATACGGGGAGAAGGTGGGGATTGAGGGATACTGGGAGAAGGTGGGGATTGAGGATACTGGGAGAGGAGATTGAGGGATCCGGGGAGGGGGTGGGATTGAGGGATACGGGGAGAAGTTATGGGGAGAAGGTGGGGATTGAGGGATACGGGGAGAAGGTGGGGATGAGTGATACGGGAGAAGGTGGGATTTGAGGGATTCGGGGAGAAGGTGAGGGATTGAGGGATACGGGGAGAAGGTGGAGATTGAGGGATACGGGAAGGTGGGAGATTGAGGGATACGGGGAGAAGGTGGGAGATTGAGGGATACGGGGAGAAGGTGGGGTTTGAGGGATACGGGGAGAAGGTGGGGTTTGAGGGATACGGGAAGGAGGTGGGGATTGAGGGATACGGGGAGAAGGTGGGGGATTGAGGATAGGGGAGAAGGGGGGGGATTGAGGGATACGGGGAGAGGGTGGGATTGAGGGAGACGGGAAGGTGGGGATTGAGGGATACGGGGAGAAGGTGGGGATTAAGGATACGGGAAGGAGGTGGGGTTTGAGGGAGATGGGAAGAATGTGAGAATTGAGGGATACGAGAGAAGGTGGGGATTGAGGGAGATGGGAAGGTGAGGATTGAGGGATACTGGAAGGTGAGGATTGAGGGATACGGAGAGGAAGTTGGGATTGAGGGAGATGGGAAGAAGGTGAGGTTTGAGGGATACAGGGAGAAGGTGGGGATTGAGGGAGATGGGAAGAAGGGAGGATTGAGGGATACGGGAGAGGTGGGGATTGAGGGAGTTGGGAAGGTGAGGGATTGAGGGATACGGGGAGAAGGGGGGATTGAGGGATACGAGGAGAAGGTGGGAGATTGAGGGAAACGGGGAGAAGGTGAGGTTTGAGGATACGGGGAGCAGTGGGATTGAGGGATACGGGGAGAAGGTGGGGGATTGAGGGATACGGGGAGAAGGTGAGGTTTGAGGGATATGGGGAGAAGGTGGGATTGAGGGATGCGGGGAGAAGGTGGGGATTGAGGGATATGGGGAGAGGGTGGGGATTGAGGATACAAGGAGGTGGGGATTGAGGGATACGGGGAGGTGGGGATTGAGGGATACGGGGAGAAGGTGGGATTTGAGGGATAGGGGGAGAAGGTGGGGATTGAGGGATACGGGGAGAAGGTGGGGATTGAGGGATACGGGGAGAAGGGTGGGATTGAGGGATACGGGGAGAAGGTGGGGATTGAGGGATACGGGGAGAAGGGATTGAGGGATACGGGGAGAAGGTGGGGATTGAGGGATATGGGGAGAAGGTGGGGATTGAGGGATATGGGGAGAGGGTGGGATTGAGGGATACAGGGAGGTGGGATTGAGGGATACGGGAGAAGGTGGGGATTGAGGGATACGGGGAGAAGGTGGGATTTGAGGGATAGGGGGAGAAGGTGGGGATTGAGGGACACGGGGAGAAGTTGGGGATTGAGGGATACGGGGAGAAGGTGGGATTGAGGGATACGGGGAGAAGATGGGGATTGAGGGATACGGGGAGAAGGTGAGGATTGAGGGATACGGGAAGGAGGTGGGGATTGAGGGATACGGGAAGAAGGTGGGGATTGAGGGATACGGGGAGAAGGTGGGGTTTGAGGGATAGGGAGAGAAGGTGGGGATTGAGGGATACTGGAAGGAGGTGGGGATTGAGGGATACGGGAACGTGGGGATTGAGGGATACGGGGAGAAGGTGGGGATTGAGGGATACGGGGAGAAGGTGGGGATTGAGGGAGACGGGAAGAAGGTAGGGATTGAGGGATACGGGAGAAGGTGGGGATTGAGGGATAGGGGGAGAAGGTGGGGATTGAGGGATACGGGAAGGAGGTTGGTTTGAGAGAGATGGGAAGAAGGTGAGGATTGAGGGATACGGAGAGAAGGTGGGGATTGAGGGAGATCGGAAGAAGGTTAGGATTGATGGATACGGAGAGAAGTTGGGGATTGAGGGATACGGGGGAGTAGTGGGGTTTGAGGATACAGAGGAGAAGATGGTATGGAGGGATATGGGAGAAGGTGGGGAATTGAGGTAGATGGGAAGAAAGTGTGAGGATTGAGGATACCTGGGAGAAGGTGGGGATTGAGGGATAGCTGGGAGAAGGGTGGGGTTGAGGGATACAGGGAGCAAGGGTGGATTGAGGATTATGGGTAGAAGGTGGGGATTGAGGGATAACCGGGGAGAAAGGTGAGGATTGAGGGATACGGGGAGAAGGTTGGGGGATGGAGGCTGGATAACGGGGAGAAGGTGGGGATTGAGGGATACTGGGAGAGGAGATTGAGGGATCCGGGGAGGGGGTGGGATTGAGGGATACGGGGAGAAGTTGGGGATTGAGGGATACGGGAAGAAGGTGGGGATTGAGTGATACGGGGGAGAAGGTGGGATTTGAGGGATACGTGGAGAAGGTGAGGATTGAGGGATACGGGGAGAAGGTGGATATTGAGGGATACGGGAATGAGGTGGTATTGAGGGATACGGGAAGAAGGTGGGGATTGAGGGATACGGGGAGAAGGTTGGGTTTGAGGGATACGGAGAGAAGGGGTGGGGTTTGAGGGGATACGGGAAGGAGGTGGGGATTGAGGGATACGGGGAGAAGGTGGGTAGGTGGGGATTGAGGGTAGCGGGAGAAGGTGGGGATTGAGGGATACGGGGGAGACGGTGGGGATTATGGAGACGGAAGGTGGGGATTGAGGGATACGGGAGAAGTTGGGGATTAGGATACTGGAAGGAGGGGGGGTTTGAGGGAGATGGGAAGAAGGTGAGAATTGAGGGATACGTAGAGAAGGTGGGGATTGAGGAGATGGGGAAGGTGAGGATTGAGGGATACGGGAAGGGTGAGGATTGAGGGATTACGGAGAGAAGTTGGGGATTGATGGAGATGGGAAGAAGGGTGAGGTTTGAGGGGATACAGGGAGAATGTGGGGATTGAGGGAGATGGGAAGAGGTGATGATTGAGGGATACGGGGAAAGGTGGGGATTGAGGGAGATGGGAAAGGTGAGGATTGAGGGATACGGGGAGAAGGTGGGGATTGAGGGAAACGAGAGAGGGTGTGGATTGAGGGATACGGGGAGAAGGTGAGGTTTGAGGGATACGGGAGGCAGGTGGGATTGAGGGATACGGGGAGAAGGTGGGGATTGAGGGATACGGGGAGAAGGTGAGGATTGAGGGATATGGGGAGAAGGTGGGGATTGAGGGATGCGGGGAGAAGGTGGGGATTGAGGGATATGGGGAGAGGGTGGGGATTGAGGGATACAAGGAGGTGGGGATTGAGGGATAACGGGGAGGTGGGGATTGAGGGATACGGGGAAAGGTGGGATTTGAGGATAGGGGAGAATGTGGGGGATTGAGGGATACGGGGAGAAGTTGGGGATTGAGGGATACGGGGAGAAGGTGGGATTGAGGGATACGGGGAGAAGGTGGGGATTGAGGGATACGGGGAGAAGGTGAGGATTGAGGGATACGGGAGAAGGTGGGGATTGAGGGATGCGGGGAGGTGGGAGATTGAGGGATTGGAGAGGGTGGGATTGATGGATACAGAGGTGTGGGGATTGAGGGATACGGGAGAAGGTTGGGGAATTGAGGGATACGGGGAGAAGGTGGATTTGAGGGATGGGGAGAAGGGGGGATTGAGGGACACGGGAGAAGTTGTGGGGATTGAGGGATACGGGAGAAGGTGGGATGAGGGATACGGGGAGAAGATGGGATTGAGGGATACGGGGAGAAGGTGGAGGATTGAGGGATACGGGGAGAAGGTGGATTGAGGGATACAGGGAGAAGGTGGGATTGTGGGATACGGGAAAGGTGGCATTGAGGATACGGGGAGAAGGTGGGGGATTGAGGGATACGGGAGAAGGTGATTGAGGGATACGGGGAGAAGTTGGGGATTTGGGAAACGGGAGAAGGTGGGGGATTTAGGGATATGGGGAGAAGGTGGGGATTGAGGTACGGGGAGGTGGGGATTGTTGGGATGCGGGGAGAAGGTGGGGATTGAGGGATACGGGGAGAAGGTGGAATTGAGGGATACGAGAGAAGGTGAGGATTGAGGGATAAGAAGTGGGGATTGAGGGATACGGGGAGAAGGTGGGTTTGAGGATACGGGAAGAAGGTGGGGATTGAGGGATACGGGAGAAGGTGGGGTTTGAGGAATATGGGAAGGTGGGGTTTGAGGGATACGGAAGGAGGTGGGGATTGAGGATACGGGAAGGAGGTGGGGATTGAGGGATACGGAGAAGTGGGGTTGAGGGATACGGGAGAAGGTGAGTATTAAGGGATACGGGAGAAGTGGGGAGGGTCAGGGAGAGGTGGGATTGAGGGATACGGGAGAAGGGGGGGATTGAGGAGAAGGTGGGGATTGAGGGTACAGGGAGAAGTGGGGTTTGAGGGATACAGGGAGAAGGTGGGATTGAGGGATACGGGGTAAGGTGGGGATTTAGGGAAAAGGGAGAAGGTGGGAAATGAGGGATACTACGGGAAGGTGGGGATTGAGGGATACGTGGAGAAGGTGGGATTGAGGGATACGGGGAAAAGTTTGGGGATTTAGGGAAACGGGAAGGGTGAAATGAGGGATAGCGGGGAGAAGTGGGGATTGAGGATACGGTAAGGAGGTGGGGATTGAGGGATACGAGAGAGTGTTGGGAAATGAAGGATTGCGCTAAAGTTGGGGAATGAGGAGAAATGAAACGAAATGAAAATCGCTTATTTTCCGAGTATTCTTCAATGAGTGTACTGTGAAAAGCCCTCGTCGCCACATTCCGGCGCCTGTCCGGGGAGGCTGGTACGGGAATCGAACCGTGCTGCTGCCTGCTTGGTCTGCTTTAAAAGCCAGAGATGTTGCTGAGGAGAAGGTTGGATTGATGGATAAGGGGGAATTGTGGATCCAGACATGCAGGGAGAAGGAGGGTGTTTAAGGGACGGTGACAGTTGTCAGCAGCGTTCCCTCACAGCGTCAGGGACCCAGTTTCAATTCCGCCCAGTGTGACTATCTGTTCACGTTCTCCCCGTGTCTGTGTGTGTTTCCCCCCACATGCCAAAGATGTGTAGGTGGAGGTTGGGGTTATGGCGATAGGAGGAGGGAGTGGGCCTAGTGTAGTGTGCTTTACAGAGGGTTTTGTAGAGTTGATGGGCCGAATGTCCTCTTTCTATACTCCAGGGTTTCTAAAGATTCTACTGACAGGTGGGGAGAAGGTGGGATTGAGGGTGATGGGTGGAGATATAATACGAACAAGGCTGAGGTCTGTGCACTAACACCGCTCCTCTCTCCTCTCTCTAATCCATTTCTCCATTCCACTTCACTCCCTTCTCTTCTGCCACCTCTTCCACCCCCTCAGACGGCCTGTGCCACCGTTCTGCTCACTTGTCTCTTCTGCCAGTTCACTGACTGCTGCCAGCTGATGCCATCCCTGGGCGTGGAGAGCCTCTGCAGCCTGTGTTGCTGCTCCAGCCAGGCCATTGCCATTGGGCCACGGGGGAGAGGGACGGGAGTGGGGACTGCCGGTGCGGCTGTGACCCGGACACGTCCATCTTTGATGTGTGTCAGCAGACAGGCGACTGCTTGGAGCTGGCCCTGGAGATCTCTGAGCTGTGTTATCATTGAGGTAAACTGAGGGGAGGGTACCCCCCGGCCACGTCACTGAGGAGGCCATTCGGCCCTCGCTGTCACTGCTGGCGCTTTCAAAGAGCTCTGCAATTAGACACCCTGACCCCAACACCCCCATCTCTCGAACAGCCACAAGCTCATCATTTTAACCCTTCATCCAGACAGCCATTACCATGTTGGCCATCAAAATGCTTCCACACTTCCCAGATCACAAATACTTACACCCGTCCCATAGTAACCCGCCTGACCTATCCCCCACCCCCCCACTGTAACACTGATCTATCCCACCCCCTCACTGTAACTCTGATCTATCCCACACCCCTCACTGTAACACTGATATCCCACACCCCTCACTGTAACACTGATCTTCCACACCCTCACTGTAACACTGATATACCCCACACCCCTCACTGTAAACACTGATACCCCACACCCCTCCTGTAACACTCTATATCCCCACACCCTCACTGTAACACTGATATATCCCACACCCCTCACTGTAACACTGATAGACCCCACAACCCTCACTGTAACACTGGGATATATCCCACACCCCTCACTGGTAACACTGATGTATCCCACACCCCTCACTGTGACACGTCCGATATACCCCACACCCCTCAACTGTCCACACTGATATACCCCACAAGCCCCTCACTGTAACACTGATATACCCCCACCCCTCACTGTAACACTGAATCTATCCCACACCCCTCACTGTAACACTGATATACCCCACACCCCTCGACTGTAACACTGATATAACCCACAACCCCTCACTGTACACCTGATATACCCCACACCCCTCACTGTAACACTGATATATCCCACACCCCTCCTGTAACACTGATATCCCCCACACCTCACTGTAACACTGAGATAATCCCACACCCCTCACTGTAACACTGATGTATCCCACACCCATCACTGTGACCTCCGATATACCCCACCCCCTCACTGTACACGATATACCCCACACCCCCTCACTGTAACACTGATGATACCCACACCCATCACTGTAACACTGATATACCCACACCCCTCACTGTACACTGAGATCCCCACACCCCTCACTGTAACACTGATAACCCCCACACCCCTCACTGTAACACTGATATACCCACACCCCTCACTGTAACACTGATATACCCCACACCCCTCACTGTAACACTGATATACCCCCACCCCTCACTGTAACACTGATATACCCACACCCCTCACTGTAACACTCTGATATACCCACACCCCTCACTGTAACACTGATATACCCACACCCCTCACTGTAACACTGATATATCCCACACCCCTCACTAACACTCTGATATATCCCACACCCCTCACTGTAACACTGATATACCCCACACCCCTCACTGTAACACTGATATATCCCGCATCCCTCACTGTAACACTCCGATATACCACACACTCCTCACTGTAACACTCTGATATACCCCACACCCCTCACTGTAACACTGATATATCCCACAACCCTCACTGTAACACTCTGATATACCCCACACACCCCTCACTGTAACACTGATATACCCACACCCCTCACTGTAACCTGATATATCCCACCCCCTCACTGTAACTCTGATATATCCCGCATCCCTCACTGTAACACTGATTATCCCACACCCCTCACAGGTATACTCTGATAAACCCCACACCCCTCACTGCAACACTGATATACCCCACACCCCTCACTGTAACACTCTGATATCACCCCACACCCCTCCTGTAACACTCTGATATACCCCACACCCCCTCACTGTAACACTCTGATATACCCCACACCCCTCACTGTAACACTACTGATAATACCCCACACCCCTCACTGTAACTCTGATATACCCCACACCCCCTCACTGCAACACTCTGATATACCCCACACCCCTCACTGTAACACTCTGATATACACCAACACCCCTCCACTGTAACACTCTGATATACCCCACAAGCCCCTGCAATGTAACACTGATATATCCCACACCCCTCACTGTAACACTGATATACCCCACACCCCTCACTGTAACACTGATATATCCCACACCCCTCACTGTAACACTGATATACCCCACAACCCCTCACAGTAACACTCTGATATACCCCACAACCCCTCACTGTAACACTCTGATATACTCCACACTGTACACTCAGATATACCCCACACCCCTCACTGTAACACTGATCTATCCCACACAACCTCACTGTAACACTCAGATATATCCCACACCCCTCACTGTAACACTGATATACCCCACACCCCTCACTGTAACACTGATATATCCCACAACCCCTCACTGTAACACTGATATATCCCACACCCCTCACTGTAACACTGATATATCCTGCATCCCTCACTGTAACACTCCGATATAACCCCACACCCTTACTGTACACTGATATATCCCACCACACCCCTCACTGTAACACTGATATACCCCACACCCCTCACTGTAACACTGAAATACCCCACAGCCCCTCACTGTGACACTCTGATATACCCCACACCCCTCACTGTAACACTCTGATATACCCCACACCCCTCACTGTAACACTGATATAACCCCACACCCCTCACTGTAACTCTCTGATATACCCCACACCCCTTACTGACACACTCTGATATATCCCCCCCCCTCACTGTAACACTCTGATATACCCCACACCCCTCACTGTAACTCTCTGATATACCCCACACCCCTCACTGTGACACTCTGATATACCCCTCAACCCTCATTGTAACACTCAGATATACCCCTCACCCCTCACTGTAACACTCTGATATACCCCACACCCCTCACTGTAACACTCTGATATACCCCTCACTGTAACACTGATATACCCCACACCCCTCACTGTAACACTCTGATATACCCCTCACCCCTCACTGTAACACTCCGATATACCCCACACCCCTCACTGTAACACTCTGATATACCCCACACCCTCACTGTAACACTGATATACCGCACACCCCTCACTGTAACACTGATATACCCCACATCCCTCACTGTAACACTCTGATATACCCACACCCCTCACTGTAACACTGATATACCCCACACCCCTCACTGTAACACAGATATACCCCACACCCCTCACTGTAACACTCTGATATATCCCACACCCCTCACTGTAACACTCTGATATACCCCACACCCCTCACTGTAACACTCTGATATACCCCACACCGCTCACTGTAACACTCTGATATATCCCACACCGCTCACTGTAACAATCTGATATATCCGACACCGCTCACTGTAACACTGATTTATCCCACACCCCTCACAGGGTATACTCTGATATACCCCACACCCCTCACTGCAACACTCTGATATACCCCACACCCCTCACTGTAACATTCTGATATACCCCACACCCCTCACTGTAACACTCTGATATACCCCACACCCCTGACTGTAACTCTGATATACCACACACCCCTCACTGCAACACTCTGATATACCCCTCACCCCTCACTGTAACACTGATATACCCCACACCCCTCACTGTAACACTCTGATATACCCACACCCTCAATGTAACACTCTGATATACCCCACACCCCTCACTGTAACACTCTGATATACCCCACACACCCTCACTGTAACACTGATATATCTCACACCCCCTCACTGTAACACTGATATAACCCCACACCCCTCACTGTACACTCTGATATACCCCACACCCCCTCACTGTAACACTGATGTATCCCACACCCCTCACTGTAACACTGATATATCCCACACCCCTCACTGTAACACTGATATACCCACACTCCTCACTGTAACACTGATATATCCCGCATCCCTCACTGTAACACTCCGATATACCCCACACCCCTCACTGTAACACTCTGATATATCCCACAACCCTCACTGTAACACTGATATACCCCACACCCCTCACTGTAACACTGATATATCCCGCATCCCTCACTGTAACACTCCGATATACCCACACTCCTCACTGTAACACTCTGATATACCCCACACCCCTCACTGTAACACTGATATACCCACACCCTC